>NC_092822.1:60642500-60727500 GCF_023375885.2 Dermacentor andersoni
GTAAATACCCAAGAAATCGGATGGGGAAACGGCGACGCGGTAGCTCAATTTGTAGAGCATCGCACGCGGAATGCGAAGGTTGTGGGAACGTTCCCCACTTGCGGCATGTTGTTTTCTCATCCACTTTAATGTCCATTAATTTATCGTTTCTTTATTTCATTTATTAAGCACAAGTAATTTCCCCTATGTTGTCCTCGGTGTCAGTGTTTGTGGGCTTCTCAGGATATGACTAATAAAAACCGGGCCCCTCAGTTAACCCCCTTTGTTCTCGTCAATGTGGCAATGTTATTCATTTTAAAAGCGAGGAAAAGTGACCTCCTATAAATTAAGAGAGTGTTTGATTGGGCTGTTGAAGCAACGCTGCGGGTTACCACCCGATGCTTGCGTCGGCGGTTACACAAGATTGACGTCAGGAGATTGGAATAAAAACACCTTGGAATAGTTTTACCTTATAGGGCTCCTGGACGCTGTTGAAAAGTTGACAAGTTGCAACGTCTCGAAGCAGAAATTATGCGATCTATTTGGAAAACCTATGGGTCGACAACTAGTGACAAGGAGAGTACTCGCAATTCGTGCCGAGAAGTCTACAGAGCCGTACATCTCCTATATTCACGGCGTGTTGGCTCTGCTGGACGATGCGAGTCCTGTTAACCGACGGTGTTACCATGTGTTAGCGCCGGTGCGTTCTGTCAGACAATATGAACCTGCTAAAACGCTTGGTAAAGGCACAATTGAGGCCTGGGACAGTCCTTGGGCCTCGACCACCTTACAAGGTTATTCTGTGTAGGCTACCGCCATCTCGACCAGCTTACCCAGAAGGATGCGTATTCTCTCCCATTTGTTGGTGACGCTATCAACTACTTCAACGGCGCCAGATATTTCTCTTTACTCGAAATGCGCTCATGATGCTAGAAAAATTGCTATGGACGACCAATACTGTCCGCCGTGCTTGAAGTTTTTCGCCGTGCTCGCCTTCAGCTTAATTCGTCGAAATGTCGCTTAGGGCACTGTGAAATCTGCGTACATGGCCACCTTGTTGACGCTGCAAGCGTGCACCCAGACCCTGATATATTCCGCGTGGTAAGTCACTCCGCGGTCGGCCAAGGACTTCCGCGGCGGTTTTTGCCCATGCTTGTACTTCCACCGTTTTGTCAGGAATTTCTTGGAAGCATCCCGCCCTCTCATTGGCGTACTCAAGAAAGACGTAGTTTTCACTCGAGGTCGCGAACAAGCGGACACCTTTCGATCGCTTGTTGCCATCCTAATCCACCTGTTCTAGCTCATTTCGGCCAGCACGGACATTCGCACCGATGCCAGTGGCCACGCATCATAGGCGCTGTCCTTGCAAAACAGCAGCATAATGTACACCGCATGCTTGCCTACGCAAGCCGCCTTTTCTTGCTGTCGGAGCAAAATCACTTCATCACAAAACTAGAGTCGTCTGGGCCATCGCAAAATTCCGAGCGTACCTTTATGAGAGACTGTTGTCGGTTATTACAGACCACCATGCAATTTTCTGGCTTTCCTCACTCAAGGAGCTTAGTAGTCTGCTTGGTCGTTGGGAAATACGTTTTCAAGAGTACAGATATTGTGTGTTCTACAAATCTGAACGGCTTCACCTGGACGCCGAATGCTTCTCTCGATACCCAGTCGATCCCCCTGATGCACTGGGCGGTGAACAAGAGGCCTTCGTTCTTTCCATGACAGGCTTCGTTCACATATCTGCCGAACAGCGCCGCGACTCATCTTCGCTGTCTATTATATGAATCGTCTCAACTCTGCACACCCTGACCCTTCCCTAATGATGTTTGTGCTTGACAACGACGCTTTACACTACTGCATACTGATGGCGTTGAGCTCTTGCGTGCTGTTCCAGGGCATCTTTACTCTGCTGTTTTCAGTCACTTTCACGACGCACCAACCGTCGTCCACTGAGGCGTATCACGCACAAATGATCGCTTCCATCGGCACTCGTTTTCGGCTGGTCTCTGCCCTTCGGTGCGATAGTAGGTGGCGGCTTGTGAACTCTGCCAGCGGCCCAATATACCTGCCATACTGCTTCCGCTTGGCATCCCTGACGAACCATTTTTCCGAGCGGAACTCGATCTCCTGTGAACCAATGGGAGTAGATCCGTTGCAGTCGCTACTGACTACGCATGCTGTACGCTGTGACACGAGCACTTCCCACCAGCTGTGTTATAGGTGTAGCCGATTTAATTCTTCAGAATACCATCTTGCGCCAAGATGCTCCTCCGCCGTTAATCACGGAGAGCGGCAGCTGATTTCTGTCTAAAGCAGTCGATGACATTCATCGTTCCTTCTCGACCAACAACAAATTCACCACAGGGAACCATGCACAGAGAAACGGCCCCACTTAACGCCTCAACCACGCCCTCAGGGTTATGCTTCCTATATTCGGGTCTGAGAACCACCGGGACTGGGACAACAACCTGCCTTTCGTGACCTTCGCACAACTCTTCCCGTCATGGCACAGCTGGCTATTCACCGTTTTATCTACTTTTGCCTACAACCCACCATTGCACGTGGGTGCCAAGCTCCATTCTCATGCAGGCTCATCCATTACCTACGCTCATAATGCTCTTGGCCGAGCTGACATCGCACGCCAGGTTGCTTGTGATTGGATACTGGCCTTCGCAGGATAATTAAAAAGCCGAAGTTTCACCCGAAAGTCGAACCATCGAATGCTATAGCAAATTAGTACCCAGCTAAGCGAAGTAAGGATAAAATATTTACCGACTGTATAAACTTATAAACATTCGTTTACTAGCTAAATTAACGAGCACGATTTCACGCGCACACAGGTAAACAGGAAAACATCTCACTCAGTGACCGCGGAAACTACCCGTCAAAAGGCTGGAGGGAACAAGCGTGGCAGCAGCAGCGAGCGAATTTACCTTCGTGCTGCATCTCGCTTCAATGCTAATTCAGCGTCGAAAGCACAGCGCACACGAAGGTACCAGCACTCGGAGCACATTCGATCGACGTCGCTTCATTGCAACCGTCATCAGGCTGTCATGGTGATTATTTGCGGCGTCTTCATTATTTGATTGATTGATTCAAAACTTTTTTATTCCACCGAGCTGGGGTGCCTGCCTCTTAACCTACACGCAGGTGGGGGGGGGGGGGGGGGTGGACGAAGCAGTTTCCGTGCGTTGAGGACGGTGGGTCTTCACGGCCTCAACAGCCAGGCGGATTGCTCGACGCTGGTCGTCTCCAGCCTCTCTCTGGAGCAAGGCCTCTCAGGCTTCTCTACTGTCAATGTTTTCCTTGGCCCCTGGGGAGCCACCACACTCCCATATTATATGGTCTAGCGTACCTCTCCCCTTACAAATTTTGCAGAGGGCGTCGTTGTAGTCTCTCGTCCTAGTTAAGTATATTCAATATGGTGATGTATAATTGTTTCCCTAGAGGCGCCTCCGAATGCGCGCGTCCTGCAGAGAGAGAGACCGATGCGGAGGCGGAGATTCTTTTTTCGGCTTTGTTATGATCTACAATTTCCCTGTACGTGATGATGTTATCTTTGATCCCTGGAACTGGCTGCTCTGGAGTTGCCCGGTGGTAGAGTGGTCGGGCCAACTTCGCTGGAGGCTTCGCTACCTGGGTTTCCTTCGTGGGCCGGAACCCAAATAAAGGTTATGACCCTCCTATGAGTGTTCTTGAGTAAAATTTGGAGGGCCTCTTCCAAGATTCTCCCTTTGCTAAAATTTCGGATAGCTAATTTACTATCGCATAATATGGCTCCCGCTTTTGTACCTGCACAAGCGAGCGCTACTGCAACCTCCTCGACTGTACAGGCGTCCCTAATGCACGTGGACCGCGCTCTTTTAACGCACCCATCGCCATTAATTATATACCGTTATCGACGTCATTAGTATATTCCTCGAAAGTATTTCAAGGGTCCAATTTCTGCGGTCAGCAGAAGCTATTCTCTTACGTTGACAGTCATCTTTTATGGTTTCTGCGCACTAATTTTCCTTATCGTCAGCACGGTGAAACAGTAATCCTTTGCCTTCCAGGTTACTGCTGTATTGATAAAGCGAAGGCTTGACCATACGGTGTTCTTCCGCCCTGTGGTGTTGCTGGGCTTAATTAGCATTAAATATGACGGTGTAATGCGGACAACGCGTAGCGCGTCTAGTAATCGACGACCACCATCAATGCACCAAACTACTACTACGACTAGTAGTAGTGATGTATAGAGTGAAATTATGCTTAAGTCTGCAACCCCTGAATGTCCGCACACAGGTCGACACCGACTCCATCGAAGGGGCGAGAAGGTTGCGAAAGTAGCCGAAGCAGGTTAGGACGCCAGGTGCTCAGAAGGCTTGCAAAATCAAAGAGCAAATTTAACGTGCCAAAACAACGATTTGATTCTGAGGCACGCCTTAGTGGGGGAGTCCGAATTAACTTCCACCACCGCCATCTTTACCGTGGCCCCAATGCTCCGGACACGGGCTTTTTACAGCGAAGCGATCTATGGATAGGACCTGAAAAAAAAAAAAGTGTCCGAGATGTTGACCAAAACAAATCACCACGTGGGCCGATCCTGGTGATAGTTCAGAAAGTGTCCAAGCTCCATGGCACATACTCCTGTGGGCTCGGGGACCTCTAACGCCCCCTTCAATTACCCCTTTCAAACGTGGGACCCAAAGATGCCCCAGCCACAAAGGTAAGAACAGATGTTTTTGAAACAAGAATTTTTTGTACAATTCTTTCAAAAAGACTGTTAATTGTTGGGGCCAACCTCGCAAACAACAGCATAACAACAATGTAAACAGCAGCGTAACACAGTAGTCACTGAACTACCGCGACGGGTCAGAAGACTTCGGGCGCTGTCACTCCAAGCAGGTGCGAATCTGGTACATCGGTACTTTTGGTACGTGGAACACTGAGCACGAGTAAAGCTCGAAGGAGCGAAGTTTAGTAGAGTGGCAGTTTGAGCTAGTTGGGGTTGCATAGTCTAATAAGTTTAAAGAACGAACGAAGATGGAGCGACAAGAAACGCAGACAGCTGAATTTAATGCGGAAATACCGACGATTTTGTGAAACGGGAGGAGTGAAACGATGATGATGAAGCGGGAGGAATGCAGCATGCATCAATAAACCGTCTGTGTCATTATCAGAAAAGGAACTAACTTTCTTGGAATGTGACGGCTGGTGCGATAGGCGTTCGCGCTGTTTTGATTTGCAGTTATCTTTAGCAAGTTCCACGATTGGTGATGGGTTTGTTTCCACATGTAGCAGTTTTCTCCCTTATCCTGTAATACGGCTTTCTTCCAACGCGTATAAAATCATCGGTTTTCCGCATTAAATTCAGTTAGAAATAGGCCACGGTGGCCGCATTTCGATGGGGGCAAAATGCAAAAACACCCGTGTACTTAGATTTAGGTGCACATTAAGGAACCCCAGGTGGTCAAAATTTCCGGAGTCCCCCACTACGGCGTGCCTCATAATCAGAAAGTGGTTTTGGCACGTAAAACCCCATAATTCAATTCAATTCAGTTGGAAATAAGCGCTTGTGTGTGTTTCTTTTCGTTCCGTCTTTGTTCGCGCTTTAAACTTGTTAGACTTAACATAGTGCCGGTTTCGAGCACATCATGAAGTCGCGTGGTGGAAAGCGACGCATGTTTGCGAGAAGCTGATGAGAAAGGACAAGCAGCTATTTGTGACTGTGAAGTACATAGTCCCGTTCAAATGGAATTCCACCACGGTTGGCAAAGCGGTGGCATAAAGCTCCAGAGCATGAACGCGTCGAACTATCAGGAACATATGCTCGAAGGATGGCAATACACATGTCTAGCAATTACTCGGAAGCCATGGCACAACATTACAGGAGACTAGGACGCTGCATAGCTCGTGTGCTGAGAAGCATGCACTACAAAATGTTGCACCATGGCGAGCGGGAGTGAGCGTCCGCATTTGCGTGCGTGTACCAGAGATGGCCTCCGAGACCACACGAGTAATCTCGGAAGCCGTGCACCGGAGCGACCGGCTTCGCGGATACCTTAAAGATGTAGACAGAAAACCTAGCGGGAAACATGGCCTCACGCTTCTCAGCGTTGATAGCAGCAGGTTGTTCGCGAGAACGCTCAATGGTCAGCGTTCGGCGCTCGTAGAGATAAGTACGAAGCGTGCTGAGGGCGTGACGGCTGCATGTTAATTTTCCGTGAATTATTGATTTGATTAAGCTTTTGCGTGCTTGCGGCTCGCCTGTGTAACAATATATTTTGTGAAGTCTCGTTTGCGGTGACTCAGCACAGCAGTGAGACCAACATAGATCGCTTGCCTGGCGCGGACAATCTGTCTCGTTCAGCACATTGTAAACGGAGCGTAGTGTAGTGCGACTGCCTCGCTAATTGGGATGTCGCCAGAAGCAGCGCATGCATGACGCGCGGCTGCGATTCACTGCAGCCGCCACAGAGAGACCTTAACTCATGCAGCGCTTTTTTTCCATATATGATATCGACGGACGCGCTCGCCGCATGCCTTATCGATGGCATCGTTGGTAAAAAGATGACTGCGCGCTACTCTGTCGCACTCTCGTAGCGCTAATCGCTGAAGAGCCTGTCTCGCGCGGCACGACACTTTTCTTCTCACGCTTTCGCCGCACCCTCCTTCTCCGCTTTCCTTCTCGGTCCCCCTTGGCTATCGCCGTCTTTCCTCTCCGGCTGCGATCCGCGTTGGCTCTTACATCCTTCGCCGTGCTCGTTGCCTCGGTTACACCGAGGACGCCGACGCTTGCCGCAGAACGGGCGCCTAAGAGTTGCGTTTTAACAACTATTACGTTACAGTTGTTGGTAAGAACAACATCCCTATAGTTCTGTTGCTGGACATTTTATATTAGCGCAGGGTGCCAGCTAATGACAAAGACCAGCTGCGATCGAAAAGCTTTGTCAATACTTCTCCACTTACGGAAGGAGTGGGCTCCAAAGCTGAGTCGGGGTAGCGATGATGCAGGCAAACTTATTTCATAAAACGTCAAAAGGTCCAAAAGTCCATGAGGCCTCGGGTTTCGTTTACGAGTTTCAGAGATTTCGCGTCTTCGATAAACATCGAAATTCGTCACTCTTGTTTGCGTCAGCCGCTAGTAGGGGAGATATTTATTATTTAAATGTTCGGTTGCAAGAAAGTAAGCATAAAGCTACAAAAAACGTACGACGAAAATGGCAAAATAAATCACGGTCGTGCGTTAGTAGAGAAGTGCACATAGCGAGGTACACTGGCAATTCCTCACCTGCGCATGTGATCCAGCTTCGTTTCCATGCGGTGTAAGAAGTCGTCGACCTTGGAAACGAGCCTTCGCTCTAGTGACATCAGCTCCTTTATGTGTGCCACCGACGAGAAGACGTTGACTGCGCTGACGACATCGGGGTTGAGCAGGGAAGCGAGACAGAGCGTCGCAAAAGTCGCGAGCAGTAGCCGGCAGCGCATCGCCGTTGCCGAGGGAAGGTTCAACTAGGAAGCAGCGACAGGGAAGACATGGCTAGGTGAAAAACAGGCGTCGTTCTGTCACAAAAAGGTCGTATTTTTAGTCGCTCGATAACCAAGTGCCTAGAGAAGAAGTTACTTTTTATTGTCCGTTGCTATTGCAATGCGTTCTCTTAAGAACCTCAAAAGAAGAAAGCCCATTGTTTGAACAACTGCGACGAGTAAATATGCAGAAGAGAATCTCTTACAAGTGCATAAAGTGACCATCTCGGAAGTTGACTCTTGTACTATTTATTCGTATCCCATGCGCAATAGGCGAATCAGTTTCAGCGAAGCTTGTTTTCTTTCTGGTGAGAAACGCTGCTGTTATGGATGATGAAATGAAGGCAATGGAATGATGGCCTGACGTCGACGATGTGTTCGTCTTGGGGCTCGCATCCGCGATTACTTATACTACAACTGCCGCCTCGAGCTGCCAGGGCTTGCAATATCTCCGGTATCGGCCCATTCTGCACGACAACATGCTAGCAGACGCAAAGTGAAGGAAGAGAGAAAGAAAGCCTCGTATAAAAATAGATTCCTGTAGAACCCACCTCATGATGACTGTTGACGATCAATGCCTTCAAGCAATCTAGGAACTCGCCGTAATGTTGAATAGAAGATACATTTCAGGCACCTTTATTTAGAGTCTTCTGTGGTCATTCGTAAATTGACATTGCTACGGGTATATGCGACAAACACTTTCTCCGATTTGGCTCACTTTGCTATGACACTTGCTCGCCAAGTCCGGCCATGATCACGGCAGTAAGAACGGCGATGGAATGACGATGAAGAAATGACGTCGATTGGTGGATGGAACGACGAAGGCGGTATGAAGACTACGGTTTAAGGGTAGTGAAGTAATTACAACTGTGTGAGGGTGATGGCATGACGAAGCTGGAATGATGACGATGGAGCCGCATCACTGGACCGTAATGACGGCATAATAACGAATTAATTATATGTCTGTATAACGTGGAGACAATGATGACGATGGCATGACAACAACGCCATGATTGCGATTGAATGGCGAGAATGCGTTTACGATGAAATAGAAGGAACGGCGTTGGTGAAGCAGAGAATGCGGTGTGGTGACGTGGCCATGACGACAATAGGGTGACGATGCTATGACGACGACACCATGATGAAGATGGCGTGACGACGATTGCACAACGTTAATCGGATCATGGAGTTGGAATGACGACGATGGAATAACCACGACGGTACGACAGTTGCATGGCGACGATGGCATGTCTACCGCGGGATGATCACGACTTAATGGCGAAAGCATGACTGCGGTGTGACTACGATATGAAGATTGTAATGGTATTTAGGTGGAATTTCAAGGCCTCTGTCCATGGTCTAATCAGAAGAGCACGAGGCTGCTGTGCTGAAGGAACCAGGTTCGAGACCAACCATTGGCGACATTTTTAGAGCGAAGCGGTGTATGGTTAGGGTTCCGTGCATTTTTCGTGTCCGTCAACAAATGTGTGTGAGCGAAAACTATCGCCATCATCAATCGCACGTGCCATTTCTAGCTTGTTGGTCTTTCTCTTCCACAGCTGGCTCTGTTGCCGCTCATCATGCCTGCGTTTCCATAGTGTCCCTCCCTCTGCGAAGGTGCTGACTGCACTGGCCCACGGCCAGTCGCTGCAGTGACCTCGGTCTCAAATTCTTGTTCTTGTTCCTGTTCCTCAGTGAAATGGTTGAAGCCACTCTGAGGATCGGTCATCAACTGGACGGTGAGAAAACTCTTATTGTAATTTTTTAGGAAAATAACGTGAAACGATTTAAGTGTTTGGAAGTATAAATAAAAATGGCTACTCTGTACTGATGAAATATCTAAGTATTAGATGAAAAACAAATTATTTCCCTCCATAAATTGTTCGCGCCGTCGTCGTCGTCTTCTTCCACAGCTGGCTCCGATACCGCTCATAATGCTAGCGTTCCCACACTGCACCTCTCTTTGCGAAGGGGCTGAAAGCACCGGCCCACTGTCAGCGGCTACAGTGATTTTGGCCTCCAGTTCTTTGCATCTATATATCGCAAAATGAAAAGACGGGTGTATGTAACGGATCTATAAGGCAAATGAACGGGGATGTATAAAAATAAATGTGTGGCGTATCTTTCGTCACTATGACCACCGATCAAGACAATAAATGTGTTCGTAACTTTGTTCAAGATCCTGTGTGTAATGGCTCATGATTTTAAGGAGGTTCATGCGATAACGGTAACGTAGGAGCACTCTGAATTTGGGTTAGTATGTCAGTAATGCTAGTGATTCTATTATTCCACGAGAGGGCTCATCTTGCGGCGAATGCCGACGTTGATTCGACACACAACGCAGCAATGTAGCGACACAGCGTATTGCCACCGCATGAGATGTGTGGTACAGCCGGGTTCATTTGTCACGCTCTCCCCTGTACACGCTGCGCCATCTAGCGTTGCCGCCACGAAGCCCGTGCTTGCCTGGCCAGGTATGATAGCCGGTGTGTTTTTTTTTCTTGGGCATTGAAGAGCTGCACATACCCAGTGCATTTGTGGCGCGAAACTTGATTTGTGTGCGCAACTCGATAAAACTTCTCGCTGTTGTGGTTGAGGAACCCGTGCGATGCAGCTGCGATTTCAACCACCGCGGAAATTTGAAGGTTTTCTTTTTTATTCAAGAGGCCGGGAAATGTGGTTACAAACAGGCATAGATACCTGAAATTATGCGAAGCGTCGTAAGAAAGTTGAACCTAATTGCTTGTTGTTGTGCTTGTGCACCTAGAAAAGCAGTGAAATGTGAAGGCATTATTAGTGCTTCACAGGCATTCTTCGTCATTGGTAATGACACAGTGCTCTTAAACAAAGTAGATATAGGTTTGTTAAGAATTTGGGGCTACATTAACGTGAGAAATTTATTAATATATTGTGGCGCAGGTACCTGTATTTTTCAAGTACGATCTGAATTTTTTTAACTGTCTCTTGTTCATTTTCAAAATAGAAAATTAAAACAGAACTCACCTCATCATGACTGTCCATGTTAGTGAAATTGGAATTCGAACAATGTACCGACACACCGTACTTCTGAACTCGCGTTCACTTAGCGTTTGTGGCTCTTATGAGACTTCCGTTGCGTCAGCCCTGTGCGACCTACACCGGCATCGTCCCACTTTGCTATGACACTCGCGTGCCAACGTGCTTATGAACATGGTGTCATGGTGATGGCTCTATGACTCCAAAGCAGAGAGGACGATGGAAAGATAAAGAACGATTGACGTCGATTGAATGACATTAGTGGAAAGATAAATGAGGCATGATGATGACGGCATGAAAACAATGAGATGACGATTCTTAAATGATAGCGCTGGTATAACGACGACAGCGTGACGACATAAGGACAATGGAATGACGAGTACGTGACGACCAGGGCGTGAGACGATAGTATGACGACATCCGGATGACGAAGCTAGAATGAGGACGATTGCAGCACAACCCCGACATGACGACGATGGTATGACAACGGATGCATGATAGCGACGTTCTGACTACGATGGCATGACAACGGCGGCGTAATTACGATTGAATGACCAGAGCAGGATTACGATAGAATGACGAAGAAGCAATGACATCAAAACATCGACGAAGGCGGCATGATGTCGTTGGCATGAAGACAATGTATGTTCACGACTGCACGACGACGATCGAATGATACCGACGACATGATGAGAGGCGGATGTAGAGGCTAGAATGACGGCGATCAAACGACCGCCACGGCATCATGACGGCAGTAGGAGAAGGGATGCATGACGACGGTTGCAAGACGACGCAACGACGACGACGATATCATAAATGTATGAGAACAATACCATAGTGAGAAATGTATGACGACAGTCGCGTGATGAAAACTGTATTATGAAGCTTTTATGACAAAAGTGATATACCCATGCCCGCCGTGAGACGAGAGTTGGACGACGAAGCCTGCATGATGACGACGGCACGACCACGACGGCATTATGACGTAGATATGACAACAAAAGTATGATAACGACTGTTTGACAAAGCACATGACAATTGCATGGCAGCGGCGGCATAATCACGATTGAATGACGAGAGCATACTTAGAATAGAATGGCGACGAACGACTGGATGGATTGATGGATGGATGGATGGATTGATGGATGGATGGATGGATGGATGGATGGATGGACGGACGGACGGACGGACGGACGGACGGATGGATGGATGGATGGATGGATGGATGGATGGATGGATGGATGGATGGATGGATGGATGGATAAACGGGCGGGCCGGTGGGCTTACGGCGGCTGAAAGTGGCAAAGAAGCGTAATCTCATATCTCATGTCGAGGGAGGTTAAGCTGGTTGTGCAATTATTGCAGCAGGTAGTGCTAACATTGCCGTACTCTTGCCAGCATTTGGCCCGACCTCTAATTGTTCTGTAACAAGTTTGAACCACGTTAGAAAGGTAGCATACAGAGCCTGAGGAGAGAGAAAATAAAGCACAGGTAAAATAGTACATGGGATGTTAGAACAGTACAATATGTCGGCAGACTAGACGAAGAAAGACACAGACACCGCGCTGACTGACAAGTAGAGTTTATTACTCAAATGGCGCAATTTATGCTTCCGCACTCTCCAACAAAATGACAAATAAAGATAAGAATGAAAAGTAAAATGACGATATTGCGATATAGCTGTACATAGCGCGCGCACAATTCAAGCAAGGTCAGGAAATGAAAAAAAAAATTCAATTGGTTTGTTTGACCCAAAAGCCGAAGGCTAAATGATCAACATGTACCCTAACCTTGCAATTTCAAGAGCCTCGAAAATTTCTCGTGTTATCTGGTGCCTGTTGCGTTAGGAACCTCCCATCATTGAAACCAAGGCACACAGCCGCACTCACCACAATCAATGCCAAGTTAAGCACACTGCGCAGGTATACGTTGTGCTGTTGCGCAGAATAAAGCTTAGTTGTCAGTCAGCGCTGTGTGTTTTTTAGGTTTGCCTCCCGCCGTTTCCCGCAGTTTTAAAATCCCCAGTATGGCTTAGCAACACCCCCAAGCTTCCGGTTTAGCAGCGCGAAATAGCCCGACATATGTATGATCGCGTGCTAACCCAAGTTGAAGCGAATATCAAGGCAATACCGTGTATATAGACACAATGGTTTTGTATGGTCACTGGGTATGCATATAAATAGCACAGGACCTCATCAAAATAGAAAGTAATAGAACATAGATATGTGTATTCAACAATAGGAAGTAAGGCTTGAAACGCGTTTTGTTCGATGTGTTCGCCCAACAGCACACCTGACTCCTCCGAGCGCTGGAGAATTCCTGGCGACAGTGTATGTATCGCAAAGAGAATAAGAAAGCAAGCGCTAAAGCTGAACTGGAAGCACATTTATAAATATCTTGTGCGCAAAGTTGACACCTCAATGAAAGGCGGGCAGAACTGAATGCTCTGTTGTGCTTCTCTTTCTTCTTTAAGATGTCCATTTTTCGCACAATGTGTTTATTTGTGAAGATCGCCGACTAGCCCTAGGCAATGTCGCTGTGGTAGCTCAATAACGGATAGTTCTATTGTTCAGAGAACTATGAGCTGTATATATTTTCAAGCAAGAACTGCCGCAGAAACTTAAGGTATGACACGTTTTCGCACGTGTTCAACCACGCGTCCACGCTCTCACTTTGCTACCAAAATTAACGTGCAGCGCGAAGGACAAGGACTGCGAGTCCTTGTCCTTCGCGCCGTACGTTATTTTTGTTCATGAATTACCAACTAGCCCAAGCAACCACCCTAGTTCCTTCCAACACACACACAGTAAAACCACTACCAGCTATTAGTCTTGACACTTCCAAGCTACTATTTGAAGGCAATAAACACTCATTGTCTCCCCCCCGGTTGCACGCGCTGAAGCACGTGGCGGGAAATGGCGCTCTGACTATCCTGCAAAAACAAATGTACACGAAACACACCCGCACACACGAAAAAAAGAGAGTGACAAAAACAGAAGAAAATGCCCAATTATATTTTAAAGGCTAAAGGAAATCAGCAAATCAAAAACAGAAGCAAGCTCAAAGCATGCACAAGAACTTATGATTTTGTCGCCGCCACGGAGCCCTAAAAAGCACGTCCATCCACCACAATTTCATGCGCCTCTTCGTCGTGACGCAACCTCGCGGTAAAAAGGAAAAGCTAAGGAAAGGACATAAAATTTCTGCATTTTACCTCTCTGGGCCGGCGAATCTATGAAAAACATAACGTGACTTACATGAAAGCCATCATTTGTCTTGCGCACAGACAACCTTCCCGTCAAGCTTCGAAACATTCTGCTCAGACGCTATGTTGTTTTGACAGCAATGTACCCTGCAGAGCTTTTTTACTTTGATAGTATCTTCGCCAGGTTGCCTTCTTTGACGTCTTCGTCGGAATCGGAATAATACCTAAATTGACAGACAACAGCTCAGAACATGAATCGAGATAACTCCCCTGATTGAATGATTCGTTAATGTAGTGGCTAAACGAACCCTAGTTCCTTCCAACACACACACAGTAAAACCAAGTAAAACCACTACCAGCTATTTATTAGTCTTGCCACTTCCAAGCTACTATTTCAAGGCAATAAACACGCAACGTCCCCCTCCCCCCCGTTTGCACGCGCTCAAGCACGCGGCGGGAAATGGCGCTCTGACTATCCTGCAAGAACAAATGTACACGAAACACACCCACTAGTAAAACCACTACCAGCTATTAGTCTTGCCACTTCCAAGCTACTATTTAAAGGCAATAAACACTCAACGTCCCCCCCCCCCCCCCCCGTTGCACGCGCTGAAGCACATGGCTAAACGAAACCATGTTTTTCTCATTGAATGTGGATTTATATTTGAATTCATCACCTAAAGACCCAAAATATGACCATTGGTGCACCACGCAGCAAAAACGTGAAGCTGCATAAGAGGTCCACCAGGTGACTTTCTACAAGTTTACGCGGTTCCTGGACTCTTTATTAGTACTTAAATGGCGTATGCTTTTGATTATTATAAGAGTTCCTTAACTGACAATGTGCAGGTAAGCTTTCGTTTGTTTTGAGCAGAAAAGTGGCGCGGCCTTCGCCTTTGTTTTCGATGAGTTGGCTTGGCTCGTCTATCGACAGAAAAACGCCGATGGGTGCCAGCCAGCCATGACGTAGACGTGTACTTGGGGATGAACACGGTACAAATATAGGAAATATCTTAACAGCGCAACTTATTGCACCAGCATTTAATTTTCAAAGTGGTTGAAAAGGTCAAAATGTAGGTGGTTAACCATAGTTGCACTCACTCCTGTGAAAGCCGACCGACGGGTGGCTTTCACAATTTGCCACGCGGGCTGTCGACATCACTCTCACTTCTCAGCGTTGCTGGAGGAGGGACTCTTTACTTTTTGAGCGCAGATCTTTTGCGCCCGTTCCTGCGTTTGGCGTCGCCCTCGTGCTTCGCCGTAACCAAGGTCGTCAAAGTCGTCATCCGCGCGCTGCTTTAGCTGCGCGCGCTCCTGCAGCCATCTCTCGCGCGCGGCGCGAGTCTTGCTCTCCCCCTCATCCTCCAAAGCAGGATCACGGGTTCTCGCTTGCCCTGTCGCCCCCTTCCTCCACGCAGCAGCGTCGTAGCGGTAGCTCTCGCCGCCCCCGTCCACTGCGTCCTCGTTGTTCCTTCTCCCGCTGTCACGGCACTGCCGCGGTGCCGGCGGAAGGCGCTCGTTGGCACCTCGCGCATGATCCACGGTTCTACGCTCCTCCGTCTCCGCGTCGCGTGGCTGTACGGCTCTCAGGCGTGTCTCTCGCTTCCCCGTTTGCGGGGCGCTTCCCTCAGTGGCATTTGTCGCCCCCGGCAGTGCTTGCGCCTGGCTATCCATCTCCCGCCTCCCCTCTTGCCCCATACCTCCCCTTACCTGGCGCAGTGCCGTTGCGGTGACTCGAAAGAGAGTTATAGCGTTTCGTCCCCTTGTGCGGCCACATTGAGGCCTGTCTGTGAGTGAATGAGTCCGTGACCTCTACTCAATGCCCCTGTTCTCCTCCAGTTTCCTCATCCCACCTCAGAAGAAACATTAAATAATCATTGCTAATCTCTCCCCCCCCCTCTCTCCACGGCGGTGACCCACTATGATACGACGGGATGGCGCTTGCCGGAGCGCCGGCTTGATAGCGACGGGTGGCAGTGTCTGCTGCCCAATCTGAAACGCAGAACCACCTCCGTTCGGCACTGCGTGTTCTGCAGGCGGTTGCCTGTTGTTGAAATAAGGCAGCAGCTGCGCTCAAAGATCGAATTACCAAGAAGCGTAATCGTCAGCCACATTTTTCGGAGGCTGCTCAGATCGAAAAATTCTGCTTGCTAAATATCCATGCGCTTTTGGAAGTAACTGCAGCAGATGTAAAGACTACAGAGCGAGGGTAAGCTTTGCGTTGCGCCATAAAAAAACTAGGTCCTTAAATATCGTTTGTCAGTCCCTTTAGGATGGCCGCTGTCCATATAGCCATTTACTGTTGGCGAGTATTGGAAAGCTAGCACATTGCCGCATCTCTCCATCGGCTCCGTGTTTTTAGCGATGGATACTAGGGAATAATGCGGACAAGTAAAGCCACCACGAAACAAAAGGGGGCTCTTTGTTATGATCAGCACTTTGCTAGTGGTTAGAGCAGATCTAAGAAAATTTGTTAGCGTGGTCACTGGTTTCGTAATTACGACGCCGTGCTTTGCATAAAAGTTCGCGACGTCTAAGCAAGTGTGAGTTGCGGGAAATTTTGCTTAGGCATTCTGTGAACTTTGACGATTACAGTGAACAGAATCGAAATAGAATGGCCAAACTGAACTTTATTTCCACGCTTGTTAGGGAACGTAACAGTCGAGTATCCTCGATAAATTATTATAAGATTTGAATACCAGAGACCTGGGCAATATGTAGAACTACAATGGTTGTACTGATCGTCGATCGCAACAATTTAACACCGAACACAGCAAACCTTTTCATGAACTAGGCTGAGAACTACCTCTTTTCAAATAAAAATATTGAGTGCTTGATTATCTAGTCACTCAATCATTCCCGCAAGGTTATTCTCGTGGCCATGGTGACTGGCCCGCGGCACTGGAGTTCAAAAGCAACCCCAACCCTCTCACCTGAAACCCTGTGTTGAAAGACGCCACGATGGCGAGCGTGAGCTCCGCGTAACAGACGAGCAGCAGAAGGGAGAAAGCCGCTTCCAGGTAGTGAACCTCCTTGAAGACGTGGAGCAGGGCAGCGCCGAACTCCCTGGCTTCATACGCGGTGACAGTCCCCACCCGTCGCAAGTTGATAGCCAGACTGCGCATGGCCGCCCTGACGTTTTCCACTAACCGGACGTAATTCACCATGACCGCCAGCTTGAGGAGCCCGGCGACGTAGAAGCAGGCTAGGTCTCCGAGCTGTCGACTCGCTAGGGACAACATTCCGCCCAAGTACATGGACCGCCTGGCCGCGAGCACGAACACGTCCACCAAAGCGTTGCCGCCGCGGCCGCCTGGACTCGGGCTCCTAAAACGGGCGTCACTCTCATACTTGAAAGCTTGAAGGATTGAGCGTAAACGTCGATGATGGCGAAGACGAGGAACGAACAAAGTCAGGAGTCCTCTGCTGAGACTGGGCGTTCGGAGCTGATGCCTAGCGGCTGGTTCTAGATTGGCGTGATTTTCCAGCTGGCGTGGCTGGAGCTTGCCCTCCAACGAAATGAAGATGTGGCCGCGCAGCGTACTCAGCAGCGGGCTGGTGAAAAGCTGAGCGTGAGCGTAGGAAATATTTACGTACGCGCTCTCGAGAGAAGTCGATTGCCAGAAGGCCCAACTGGTACGCTGCCATGACGTCAATGATTATGAAGACAAAGTAGCGTGGCCATGTTACGTGCACTGAGCGGTCTTGAGGATCATGCATTGGATTCTGTAGTCGACTGTGTCTGGGTGATTTCAGGAAAAGCTCAGATGATTTTTAGATAAACTAGTCCTGGTCACAGTTGCTGGAGTGACGCGTCTTTTGAGGTACTGAAGGACTTTTTTTTTGCCGTGTGAATTCACACCTTAAAAATGTCAGTCAGTTGCGACCCTGTGTCCAGCGTACAAAGGTTTCCTTATTGTCCTTTGAAAAGTGTTGTCACGGGCAACTGTGAGATCTAAGAGCGATGCTCAGCCAAGGGGCACAATAAAATCAACCAACCATATCCGAGAATTACTTAAAGCTAGCAGTCAGTGTCATGAAGAGGAGGCGTGGACAATATGCGATAAAATTGTGGAATCATCTATCACTCGTAATACATACTGCGCATATTCCTCAGTCTCGTTGTTCCTTTTTTTTTTTTTTGTAGTTCGGCGTATCGGCGCCAGGTTTCATGCCATTGTCTAACCTCTATGCACTTAAGGCACTCACGCTCATCGCTTTTATGCGTGCGTAGACGTGATCGAAGCCACTCCGTCGACTTCGGTGTAAACCATTTGTCTTTGACAGGTTGCTGATAAAGTTTGACATGTGAGCTCTTTCGTCGACTTTTCCATTCGCTAACTAGAAGCATTCTTTCCTTCTTTTTTTTCTTTTTGTTACCGTAATTTGCAAATGTGCCGCACTATACTGACTCTGGTATATTTGCGCCATATGAATCTTGTTACAAGCCTATGCTGCCACAAGGCCTTCACACAACTAATCGAAGGCAACACACACCGTAAGGCTTCATCGACCACATGATACGGACTTTTTATAGCACTGACACAACTTCTCACACTCGTCACAGTTCTGACTTTTTTGTTAGACTTACTTCACCATTATCGTTCTTAAAGCATGCCATCTCTTTTTCTATCGCAGTTACTCACCTTTCACTAAGCAATGAAGTGTTACGCTACATGTTTCGAAGTATTTCTTTCACCTTTGCATCCATACTGCTATAGATTCGGCCATAGTAAACAAAGTTGTCTACGGGCCAAGCTCACATTTCCTCGCTTAGGAATAAAAAAAATGTGTGCAGAGACTTTTAAGTTGTGTGTGCGTGGCGCAGCGCACGTATTTGCAAAGAAGCTTTCATCGCATCGCAATAAAAGCCGTGCTAATTACAGCGCTAGCCATATCAACTGTCAGGTGCAGGGCCAACATCCTCAAGGTGTGCTTAAGAATACACGGACCGTCCTTTCACTCTGCAACATACTCAAAGTAGTGTTTATTTTCTTTTTTTCTTTTGGCATGTGCCATGCCTTGCCCTTTCTTTAACACACTCAATGCGTTCCGTTATATAAACAATCTTTTGATTTTCTTTTCCGTTTATTTAAAAATAAATACAATAGATTCTAACAGGGACGGCCCGTCGTTCCCATTGAAAAAAAATAGCAATAGAGAAAGATACAAGAAGAAGAAAAATATAAGGAGCAGGACCAAGAAATAAGGTATACAGGCTCGCAGAATCTGGCGTCCGTCTTCCTTTCTTCGCTGGGCATGGTCGGTTGAACATCTGGGCATTGGATCGAATCCACACGTTCGCGACTGCAATAGCAAAGGCAGTGCAACAGAGTATGTGAGCTATCATTGATGAGCGGAACCAAATAGTTAAGGGTAGTAAACGGTGCATTTCATTCCGTCAGAAACGTATGGTGCAGGATGTGCTATCATTACCCATTTAGGAGTAATCGTAGTACAGCACGGTACCTAATTAAAGAAACATATAAGGGTATCCGAGGGGCTTAGTATATTAAATGCCTTTACAAGTGAAACACCCTCACTTGATTTGATGAAAATGTGGCTGACGGGGCACATTATGTTGACTTCTATGCAAATAAAGTAGTGTACGTGTCTTGATGCTGTATTTAGTTGTGATCGGTAGCGAAATAATGAACGGGGGTCCGCCCTGTGGAATATGCGGTACACTTGGCGTACATGCGCAATAATTTATTAATTCTACTAGCAAAAATGTTTCCACATTTTGCGTTTGCGATTGAATTTATCTCTTGGCCTTTAACTCGTTCACGATGAAGTGCGCAGCTGGTTCTGAAAGCACATAGTAGCCGTCGGCGTCAGAAGTTTGGGGACCGCGGGACGTGAGAAATAGCTAAATCTCCGAGCTGTTTGCGAGTGTAACTAGTAATACCGTACAGCACTATGGTACTTGCATGTACATAATATTACAAGTTGGAAATCCGAGTACCACGCTGGCGTACGTGCCCAGAATGCGGAAATGTAAAGTTTATTTTTTGAGATACCGTGGACCGTAAGCTTTTGATGAATGGCCGCGAGCCGTACGACTTAAGAGATGCATTGCAGCAGGCGTGGACGTACCGTGCTTTGTGCCGTGTAGCACGGAGCATCCGCCGTGCAGGGTGCGCACGTCGTAGCTACCGTCCTCGTGCATGTTGTACCAGAAGGCAGCCGAGCCCTGCAAGAAGGACGCGCACACATGAGCGGTGATTCCAATGTTCGGTTTGGCATCATTTCATGCTGATTCAACAAGATTTACTCGCTGAGCATAGCAAGGCGCAGTAAAACGTTAGTAAAGGTCTAATCTGCTGGTGCACTTTCACTCTGACAGCAAATAGCGACCTCTCAATACTATGAACCACGCCTGTATCTCAGTGGCCATGGCGTCGAGCTGCTGAGCGCGAGGTCGCGGGTTCGATCCCAACCACGTAGGCCACATTGCGAGGGGGTCGAGACAAAAGAACGCTCGCGTACAGTGCTGGGGGCTCCTGTTAAAGAACCCCAGATGGTGAAATATTATCCGGACTCCCACACTACGACGTCCCTCTAGAGCCACTGAGCAATTCCGCGGTCTTAAATTATACAATTCACCTTTATTTTGACGTGAAACTATTTTAATATTAGTAAGAGAAGGTCGCTTGCTGAATTGGACCGCACTTACTCCTACGAGCTGCAAGGTCAGTTAGAAATGCAACCTTGGTAATGCCTGAGTAAATGTAACTTGTACACTTGGTTACGCTGTTTCTGCACCCTCATGCCCATTCGCCATTCTGCAGGACGCACAAGGTACCTCCTGTATTCAAATGCCGCTGCGTCCGTGATACATCCCACCCTTTTTTTTCCTCAGTACTGTGAAATCAGGCAATACAACGTTCGCGCATTAGGAGCCGTCTCATAGAGTACAGAGACGCTTCGAAAAATCCGCCACCTATGTGCCTGCTATTATTCACTCTGGGTGGTAACATGATATGTAATAGGCTTCGACACAGACGCCAGAAAAGAATAACTGTGCAAAATGGAACGGCAGCTCGCGGGAACATTGAGAAGCCGGAGGTCACCGTGTGAACTTCGTGACACAGTGATCGCGATAAGGAAACTGAAAAGGGAAAACCCCGGGAAATGGAAGACCATGAAGGTCAAAGGCCTCGTCTCGTTATCGCCGTCTCACACGGTGTGTGAGAACGCTTGTCATGCGAACGACAGGACCCTGTCATTCCTGTTTCTTCCTGATGCGTCAGCCGTCGGACAAACGAGCCTTACCGTTCTAAAATCGGTTGTGACTTTGCATAGAGACCGGCTCCTTCAATTTCTATCGAGTTGGTTCCTCGGTATTATCATGGTCAATCTTTTTTGTTTGTTTAATAGTTCTTATTGACTCAGGACGAGGCGTCCACGAGTAGCGTTTCACAGTTTAGACGGCAGGCCTTGCCGACTGTTTTTGTGTCGCAGCCCCAGGGATATCCGTAGTCGTTTTCTTGACTTCGATCTGACCTCGATAATTTGCGGTCGCACCAATTTGCGTGTTTGCCGAGAAAGACGCTGACCTTACGAATGGGCAACCTACTTCACAGGATGAACAGAGCCGTGTAGTCGTATTTCAGTAAAGTTTATCTTGGCCGCTCGGCTTTGTACTTAGACATCACAACATTAAGATAAACGGATTAACATCAGTATGATTATTATCAATGAAGGGTAGCAATATTACAATCGCTACCACGAATACCGTTGAAGACCGCCGGTGTGATACGAAATGAGCACCATGTTACGAGTATCACGTTGATCGCAACAGAAATACCAAATATAAATGCCAATAATGAAAATAGTGTTATAACCTATAAAACTCATTGTTCCGGAGTAAATGGGTGAATATTTTGTTTACATATAATATGAATCGGCGGACTAGGTTTTTTCCCAACGTCTACGTAAGCTACATGTAATTGTGAACGGTTGACGAGTGATAACGTGCTAAGAAATGAACGCATCACAGAAATATGAAACAATTTCGCAAACGTATGTCGACAGTACTGTTGAACACGAAAAACAAAAATCGCAGCTTCACTTCAATTCGCAGCTGGTCTTGCACTATTTCATCTGGTGTCGCTTTCGACAGCAGTCGACTGAAAAAGAAAAAAAAAAAGCTTTCTTCAATGTCGACCAATCCTCCTGCTTTGTGGCACTTCCTGAGGTTATGCTTGCATATCCTGACATGGTTGATGACTGCATTTTATTCTAAATGGAGTCAGCACCAGCTTTTTTCTTCCCTTTCCTGTCCGGCCTTCCGCTTGTAAGCCTTGCCTTCGTTTAAATTCTTTAGCGTTGGTGCTTATTAGTATATCAAACGTACAGGGTGGCGTCAGGCAATGTTTGGCGTTCAGGTTAAATAATCTCTTTCGTTGTAGTATGGATGGAAGGACAATGTTATGCGTAGTAAGTCCTGCAATGTTTTGCGTGGTATCGGTTGGAGTAGAAATTCGCCCATGCGTGCCGAGCAATCTACTGTCGAGAACACTTTAATTGCTTGTGGATGTATAGATATACCGGCTGTTTCAGCGAACGCTTCCAAAAAAGTTTGAAACGTTGCCAGTGGTGCATAGCAGAATGCTTGTTCATGAGATGGTCTACTCGAAGAGGCGGACATTACTTCCACAATAAATTGAAATGCACCACCGACTGATTCACAAAACTTCACTCATTATGTTCCTAACTAATTACCTTATGGTCCATATTGGTGTTTAAAAATTCTAGCCATGGAGTTTTCAAGGTGGATCCACTTGCAACGAATTATCAGGAAGACACGAGTTTCGGTATATCAATCCCCAACATGTGCGGAAAAATTCATTGGCGTTCCAGTTTCTTTTGTAGTTTAATGCATAAACCGAGGTTTTTTCTAATAAAGTAACAGGTATGCCAACATATTTCTCCGCAAAATTCGAGAATTAGGATCTCGTTACTGGTGTCATCCTGAGAATTACTTCCTTGTGAACTCTACGGCAAGATTTTGTAAATTGCAATATGGGACATAACGCAACTACTTAAAAACCTGATAAGTGATCTTATGGTAATTAGTCGATTATTTCTTTCAGGGTGTCTGATTGCGCAAGTAATGTCCACCAGCTCATGAACTAGACTTTTACTAGCCGCCGCAATTAACCTTTAAAAAAATTCTGAAAGTGTTCGCTGAGATACCGTGTATATATCGTTGTATTGTAGAGACCCGGCTATTTGTTATTCCATCCTCTCTGCCTATATCCCTGCCTTCTCTCTTTGTTTACTCCTCCTTCTCCTCCTGTTTTGCAACGAGCGGTCACGCTACGTACATGAACTGACTCTGAATTTTCAGCTTTGTCGTTCTTAACCTCACGGGTGTTTCTTATCTTGCCGTAGAAACGTAGAAAAGGCCACTCATAAACGTCACTTCCGTTTACATGGTGATGCGACTGGTCTCCTACCAGGTTTCAAGTGATCCTACCAAGCGATCTTTCTGAGGATAGGTAGGTGGCACATTTCTCTTGCGTCCTGAGTGCGACATGCACTTGTACATTGAAGCAATGGTGTTGCCTTAATATTTCACGCTTTGCGGACAGAAGTAATTGCGCTAGATGCTGCAATTACTTCATCATTAAAATTGTTTTGAGAGTATGATAGAAAAAATGCACGTAGCGTTCAGAGGAACTCGGTGCTGTCACACTACGCAAATGGAAAGGAAAAAGAAACACAAAAACAAAACGAAGAGTTTGTACAGCCGATTACAATCTTAACTGATAGCACATGTAATATTACGTTACGCATTTCTTTGAAGAGCACCTTCCAGGTATTCTGTTTTCTATTCATTTAAGGAGGCGTTTGAGAAATTTCCAGGTCCACGAAAGTTCTGTTACGTGAGTCCGGGTGTTTTCAAAACATTTTCGTACGACCTTTGTTTTTTTGTCGCGTAAAAGAGACTGATCCACGGGCTCTTACCATTCGCGGAGGGACCGCCGCCTTGGCGTAAGGGAACACAGTGGCACCTCCCAAACTCACGTCTGAAAGCTGTCACGGTGAAAGTAGAAGAAAAAGTAAATAGGCCATTTATTACGGCAGCACAGTTATAACGACCATAAGAAGGCGAGGACCACCTTCGTGAAAGAGTAAAAAGAGAAGAGACAGTAGCAGAATGAAATTAAATACCGCTTACTACTACTGGTAGAGATGGTGCATTAAGTGGGAGATTATAATAGTCATCAAAGGAAGTGATTAACAATGGTAGGGTAACGAATGTCGCTGCAGCCAACCTTTAGACGAGGAGACACTTGCATTCGTCCGGGTGGCTACTGCTTTCCTTAGCAACGCTTTCTTTATGTACACGTATTTTACTCTCCCTACCCTCAAAGGGGAAAGAGGGGGAGA
The DNA here is from genome assembly GCF_023375885.2 of Dermacentor andersoni. NCBI lineage: Eukaryota > Metazoa > Arthropoda > Arachnida > Ixodida > Ixodidae > Dermacentor > Dermacentor andersoni. The sequence goes on from NC_092822.1 coordinate 60,666,613, forward strand.
ATAGGCTGTTGCGTAGAGGAATAGGGAAATCGAAGTGTTGAAGTGCGGGGGAAGGGGAGGGTTGGCGTTGAGTTGCGATAGATGTAGCGCAGGTAGGTGTAATGCTGGTTGTTCTTCTAACAGCAGTTACCCCTACCTTAAGACAGGGTATGAGCAATAGCGGCACCCTTCAATGCTGGAAAATAGGGGTACTGTTGTAAAAAAAAACCAAGTGCACCACTCCCCGGCCTGTTCCATCTCTGTCACAGCTAAACAACATTTTGTGTTCTGTTTTGAGCGTTTCCCTCCTACCCTTATCCTCCCCCTCACGCTCAACCTATCAGAATGTAGCTATACTCTTCCAAGAAAACGTGTATGACTATATGACAGCGCGCTCATTCTAGGGCAAAGGTATTGAAAGATCTTCAGCCATTAATGACACTAAAGTCGTTCTCATGGCCCGCCAAAATCTCCTGGTCCCCTAGCCTCCCCCCCCCCCCAAAGAAAAGAAAAAACTTAAGTGTAGTTAACGACCGAGCAAAAATCGTGTGTTAAACTGGAAGCCCCTCTATTTATACGTTCATATTGATGAATGAGGCTTTTCACTTTCAGAAATGCGTAGAGTCATGTAGATCAAAACACCGATTAGCACTTTCATGAGTGGTACTTCGGAGCTTTTCATAAGTAGTAGTTCATGCAGCAGAAGCTTGATGAGGGCGAGTTGGTTTTGCATACTTGAAGAAAAGAGAGCTACGAAGACGCGGACTAAAAGAGGAACATGCACGACGGAACTTGTCCGTCGTACATGTTCCTCTTTTAGTCCTCGTCTTCGTAGCGCTCTTTTCTTCAAGTAGTTCGTGGCTCGTTCTCGTCTCATCTATCTCTCCAAAGCTACGTTACAAAGGAAAGCGGAACGGCTTCATTACATACACTCCGCACTGTCGAGAAGCCGAGATTTATGGGTGTAGCGTAAGACCAAAACATTCTTAAGCACTACGAAGGCTAAACTCGACGAAGGCGGATAGCAACACCGCCAAGTACGAAATAAATGTCCATGTTTCACACGCACCTGAAATGCATCTTATATTTTAGATCTTGAGCTTGTAAACTTCTTGCCCTAGCTTCTTACCGTTAACGGATTAACGGAGTACAGGAGCCGTGGTCGGCTAGAGCAAATCCGGTAGCGCCATCCCGTGACGCTTTGTCCAACTACAATGCATTTAAATCATGTTTGCGATAGGTGAGTGTACTCATAGAAGCAAAACCATAAAGAGACGGAACGTTGACGATTACATAGCCATAAACAATGTCTTACGCCAGTATTTAGTAGAATACGGCAGGGCAGTGCAGTAGATTAGGTGTATGTGCGCCGTAGTGTTAAATTCTGAGTCACAAGATGTCGCCACCAGAGTTGTCTCCGTCATGCACCTCTCTACGGTGACCAGATATTTCGCGAATGCTAATATGTTTACGGAGAATAAAAAATCCTCCAGTAAATAATGTTGCTCAGGAGCATGCCATATTTAAGTCGTGTTTGACTGGCGCTGTCTAGGCGAGATATTTGAAGTGCCCGAAGTCACAGACGGATTGTTGTCTTTTTTTTTTCCAAGCTGTAAAAAAAAAGGCAAGCAAAAAGAAAACCTTTGACAAAGACTGCGAGAAAGTGAACCGAACAGCACACTCTCACGCCTCGAGTCTCGGGCGTCGAGAAGTGCGAGGGTGGCTGCCGTAAACTCACGTAGAACATGAAGGTGGCGATGCGGTCTCCGGACTCCTTATCATCCTCCTCTAATTGTTCTATCTGCGTGAAGCGGGTGGAAAGAACGGAAGAGTTAGCAAAAAAGCACACCGAAAGCGTGTTAGCTTCATGCAGACGCAGTCTCGCGTGCCGTAATGAAAAAAAAAGAAATCATGGGTCTTTGCACTCTGTGACGAAGGACGACCAGCCAAGCTGTTACGCGTTCTTCTAAGATGATGAAGTTATATATATATATATATATATATGACCATATATATGCACATAAAGCCCGCGTCTCGCCAGTGCTGCTTTGCCGCCGCCGGTGCTGACATTCCCGGTTCTGCTCACGCCACCGTTCTCGACGGTAACGTTGCCGGTCTTTTTTTTTTTTTTTTTTGTCGCGCACGACGGGCCAGGCTCGTCGGTGCTATAGCGGCTTCCCGCCGCCGTCGCACTCATTCTAGCTGTCGCTCCCTTCGTCGTTCTTGACGGACACGTTGCTCCTCTTCCGTGAGCACGATACACGTCCGCCCCATAGAACCGCTCAGTAGTAACTGCCGATAAGGCCGGTAGGCGACACTGACGTCACTCTGCAGACGAACAAACAATAGACAATACCTACGTGTACGTTTCTTACGACCTTTACATGGACACGGAAAGGTGGATGTTGTGGGCGTCCCTGTTGGTGGGTTGCGCCACCAGGCTCTGGTTGCTATAGCGACGAGCCCCCAAGAGGCGGCGAACGCGTGCCGCGCCGGGAACTATGGGTCATCAAACACTCGCGTTTCACGGGCGACGAGCGCACTAGAATGAACAATTGGCCATCTATCGTAGGTGTTGACACATTTGCTAACGAACGTACAAGGCTGGACTCTCTTTTACGCTAAGTTTGGAGACGAGAATTTTTCTTAGTCGACGTGGGGAGTGCACACGCACGAACGCAGAAAATTTGCTGGTGTAGCCATATGCAGTTTGGCTACAAAACGGAGAGCCCAGTCTGCTGAGCATGCATTGACGTTTGCGACGAAAAATAATCTGCATCAAAAAACGTCAACCATGACGGAGCCGTCACTTTCACTACGTGTGTACTCGTGTTTGGGTTGGTTTCTTCGACTCCCCAGTATTAAAACGAAGCTTTCTTTGCCTCTTCCTTCGACTTTACCACTGCTGTTGCTGCCGCTGTCTGGCAAACCGCGTCGAGAGGTGGTCCAAAGCGTGTGTACACATGACAGGAGCGCAGCAGAGAAGGAATCTACGCGAGAAACTCGTTTGGACCTTTCCACCACGTTGAATATGCACAATATCCTTGGGAGGTCCGTGGGCGTCGCCACATTAGCCTCTTGAGAGCGTTAATTATGAGTGACCCCTCCGCAAGTGCATTGCAGAAATTACACGCCTTTCATTTCTTCTAGCGTGCAAGTCCAGAAGGAAGCTAGACAGAATGGTAGCGATGAAGGGTAGAGGAGGGAAAAATGAATGATTTGGACCGCCTTGCCACTCTTCACTCGCAGTTCCCATAGAAGGCGCACGGGGGAAAGTGGGAGAGACAGGGAAAGGGTGACGTGTGAAGGCAAAGGAACGCTACCCCTATTAATCCCGAGAACCAACTACAGGGGCGCTGCGAGCGTCGCTCATGTGACGTCAGAGCGCGGACTCGCGCCTGTCGTCTGCTGCAGTTGGGGCGGTATCCGGGCGCCTTCTGCAGTGTTTTCGTTTGTTTGCTCTCGTTCCGTCTGCTTGTATACTTATGGCGGTCGTCTCAAACATCTTTTTTCCGACGTCTTCGTTTGCGATAATTTTTTGTCTTCATTGGCGAAAAAACAACTTGCCGCAGGTGGGCAACGATGCCACAACCTTCCCATGGGAAGATCGTGGGATCGTTCCCCACCTGCGGCAAGTTGTTTTTTCTTCCACTTGCATTTTCATTATCATATGCTTTCTTTATTTCATTTGTTAAGCACAAGTAATTTCCCCTATGTTGTCCTTGGCGTCAGTGTTTGTTGGCTTCTTATGATATGAATAATAAAAGTCGGGCCCCTCGGTTAACACCCGGGTCTTCTCCTTTAAACGACGTATCGTATTCGCGCTCAGGTGTGCCCGTTAGTCTTAAATGGTCAACATGTGCCTTTCTTAGTTAATGTATCATGTCTACAATGACGTAGGTGATTATTGTTGGTTACCCACCGCTAAGTGGCTATGATGTCGTACTGATGAGCTCGAGGTCACGAGTTTGATCCCTGCCGCGACGGCTGCGTTTAGATGGAATTGAGATGCAAAAACGCTCGTGGATTTAGGTTTAGGTGCACCTCAGATGCTCAAGATCATTTGTGGTCCCACTACGGCCTGCGTCATGATGAGATCGTGGTTTTGGTGCGCTAGCTCCTAAAACATTAAAAAATTATTTTTTTGTCACGTTCTCTATCAGAAACACACTAATTGTTTCCCCATTAGTAGAGGGATATTGCGTAACGTTGCCGTGCTACTATTATCGTTGCTGCGACCACTTGGTCTGAAATGCGCACGCGGGGTAAGCACCGCTCGTGCTGACCAAACAATGCACATTAACATTCGGTGCAACCGGTAACGGTAACGATACGCTACAATGATTTCCTTTTTAAATTTTTATTCTGCAGTACGGCAGTTGTGTTTTCTTGTCAATGCTAAGGCACAGAACGTTCACTGTGTTCATCATTTCGAAGACTCACATGTGGCGCCAGCCTTGGTGATCCTCAACTTACCTCCTCCTCCGTGAGTCCCCCCATCAGGTAGTCGGCGTGCGCTTCGTAGTGGCCCCCCGGTCCGTAGGAGCCGTACTGCTCGTCGCGACCAGCATGCAGGAAAAACAAAAGAAAGGCGAGATTGAGAACGCTAAGCGAGCAACGCAGAGCATGCAGCTTGCGAAGTTCGAAGGTATGTAAAGGGTGCCCCGCCTACAATGCATCAAGATTTAAAAATAAGCAAATGCCGTGTGAGCTGAACCACGGTAATAGAGACTTTTAGCTTGTACGCTATTCCGGTAAACGGGAGCGGTTTGGGCGGATTACCGGATGGTCGGGGCGTAAACGTGAGCGGTGAAGCCGCCTGGTGTTGTAGAGCTCAACCAGACAAACGCATGGCTAAAACTGCAGTAACTCACCATATCCTGCTTCGCCACCCGTGCAAATTTTTGGCAGCGGCGTAATTGTGAACACGATTACGCCACTGTCGAAAATTTACGCCAGCAGCTAAGCAGAATACAGTAATTAGCTCTGTGTTTGTGTGGTTAAGTAAGTAAGTAAGTAAGTAAGTGGTCCTGATCCCTTTTGACTCAGGGCAGGCGTTTGTCAACGCCACAGGAGATGTTCAGAGTACAAGAAGGAAAGAAAGTAAGGAGAGAAAACACATAAAAGAACTTAAAAGAACTTAAAACACAGTTTTGTCACAGTCTACGAGTCCGTCTGGTTGGTCCGGTTTGTTGTATTCTAGGCTCCAGTCGCCTCGGATTTCACTAAAGCCACGACAATCCAATCCGCCAGCGCTGCCGGTTCAAGTCAGCGCGTCCTATGGCGTCCCATTTGCGTCGCTGCTTGGTCGGCCGTCTTTATTTTAGGAGTTCGTGTAGCTGAGGAGGTCGGCTTCAGCGGCCACTCGCTGTGACTGGGCGGCTCTAGCCGGGCGATATCTGTGTGCGGGTTTCCTTCACCTATTCGGCTCGCCTGCTCAGCCGTTCCCACTGTTCTAGCCGGATCTTCGTAGTCTCGGCGCGTGCTGTTCGGTCCTCCTCGGTGAGACCAGTCAGCGCCAGGCTCTCAGCCAGGGGGCACGATCGGGAAACTGCGGGAAGTCTCGGACACTGTTGTAGCACGTGGAGAAGGGTTTCTTTTGGTGCACCGCACAAGCGGCACGTCGGATCCACGCCGAATAGTTCGTGGCGGCGTTGGTTGGTGAGGAGAGCGCCAGTGCGGGCTTGAAACAGCAGGGCGCTGCCTCTATCTCCTCGGTAGTCTGGTGATGGGCACGGTTCCGGCTTGTGGTGGTAATATAGTGCCAGGCTTTGCTTTTTTGCCACTGTCGTGCGCCAGATCGTTTTTTCAGCCTCATTGATTTCCTTGATGACTGCCTTGCGCCAATCTGCCTCCGTCTTAGTGTCGTGTTGTTTTGAATTTTCGCTGTATTTCGTGTCTAGGGATGTGTATTTCCGAATCCAAGCCGTCTTGATGTTTTTGTATCTTAGGTGTAGGTACATTCTGCGACTGTAATTTGTGTTTGCCATAAATTTGAGTCTGCCGGCATATTGTAATTTGGACCGCGCCTCCCTTGCCTCGTACGAGGACCAGCTCATTTCACCGCTTACTGCTGCATTTGCAGTGGCTATGCTGCCCCCTAGCAGCCAACGGCCTAGTTCTGTTTGGTGACGATCCAGGCATTCTATGGTTTCACTGGAGTAGGCCAGCACATCGTCTGCGTATGTTGTCGCTGGTACTGCTACTCCCTTCCACAGTGTGCGTCCGACAGTGTATGGGTTATATGAATGTCTGGCCAAGTGCCAGATGCGGCCTTTGAGGCGATTAGATTTATTTACTAGTGCTTTTTGATGCGGATCCAGAAAGTTTGGCTGGTCACTGAGAGTTATGCCGAGGTATTTGTATTCCGATGTTTTTTTGACGAGGTTTCCTTGGAGGGTGAATTCATTGTTAGTGTTGCTTGTATTTATCCCCATCCACTGTGTTTTCTCAGTGTTAAACCTTAGCTGGTCGGTTCCTGTGACTTGGGAGCAGATGTCGAGCTGGTGTTGGAGGTCAGCTGCTGATTCTGCTAGCAGCACAATATCGTCCGCGAATGCCAGACATGAAATTTTGGTGTATTCTTCTTGTTTGTCAGTTGTTATCGTGGATAGGCGGAGGCCTGGTCCTTCATTGTCTAATGTTTGGAGTAGTTGTGTGATGTATATGTTGAATAATGTTGGGGACAACGGGCATCCTTGTTTTAGTCCTATCTTTTGCTCGATTTTCTTCGACCTTAGTTCATGTAGTGTGTACACTGCTGTGCAATCCGTGTATAGGTTCTTGAGCAGGTCGATGCTTTTACAATCTATTCCATTGCTCAGTAGTTTTTGCCAAAGCCTCGAGTGGGGCACACCGTCATAAGCTCTTTCCATATCAAGGAAAGCCAGATAAAGCGTTGATTTTTCCTTATGTTTCATCTCCATAGCCTGGGTGAGAGTGAATATATGGTCACTTGTCCTGCGGTTTAGTCTGAAGCCGTTTTGAGACACTGTGAATATGCTATTTGATTCACAGAACTTTTGTAGTCTTCTGTTGAGGATTGCGCTGAACAGCTTTTGTACGTTGCTCAGTATAGATATTGGGCGATATGAATTTAGTTGTTCAATTGGTTTTCCTTTGCCCTTGTGTATGAGGATCACTTTTGCCTCTTTCCAAGCTGGTGGAATTTGGCCCGAATCGAGGATGCTGTTGAAGTAGTCTAGTAGTACCTCTCTTGCTTTTGTCTTTAGTGCTTTTAGGAATTCGTTGGGGATATCATCAGGGCCTACTGCTTTTTGGTTTTTAAGGTCGCTGATGCTTCGTTTCAGTTCTGTTGTGGATATCGGGCTCAGTATGCTATGTTCTTTTTTTCCCCTCTTCATCTTATCAGTCGCTGTGTTTAACGGCTGTGGTGTGTGATCTTGTGGATTGTCTTGGAGCGTTTTGAAGTGTGATGTCAGGTATATTTCCATCTCTTCTTGTGTTTTCAAGACAAGTCCAGACGCAGTGTGTAGAGCAGTTGCTTTCATTGGGATCTCTTTTGGTTGAAGGGAGTCAATATACATCCAGAACCTTTGACTGTAATGTTTTCGTTCCTTTATTATGTGGCTTTCTTGTTGTTTGAAGGTGGTGTCGACTTTTTTCGCTACTAAGTGTTTAACCTTTTGTTTCTGGTTTAAGTAGGCTTGCCATGCATTGGCTTTTTCAGTGGTTTCCTTCTCATTTGTATGGCGGTGTAGTCTGGATAGTCTTTTCCGTTTTGATATTTCTTCTTTAACTTCCTTGTCAAACCAGGGTGTTGGTCGTGTTCGGGTCGTCCCTTTTGTCTTGCCAATAGTTTTATCTGCCACTTTTAGACATTGTTCTATGAACTCTTCATAGGTCTGGGTGTTTTCTATTTTTTCTTCTAGCTGTGATGCGAACGCTTCCAAATTGTCTTTGTCTCTCATCTTCCAGTGTCTTGCTGTGTGTGTTGTCTTTTTGTTTTTCGTGCGAGGTGCAAGGGTACCTAGAAGTATTTTAATTCTATTGTGGTCGCTACCACAGCTGTCTGTTTTGTCTTCGTCAATGTGCATTGATATTATTTGGATGTGTTGTGCGGTGGCATATTTGTTGTATAGCACATAGTCAATGGCTGATTTTTGAGTGTGTCGCGTCCACGTGTAGGTGCCTCGGCAGGTAGGGTCTAGGTTTGCTATGGACAGGTGGCATTCTTCCACTAGTTTGCGGAAGCCCATTGCATCCTTTTCTTTGCCTTCAAGCTCCATTATATGGCAGTTGAAGTCGCCCAGGAGGAAAACAGGGTGTCCACTGTATTTTTGTTGGATATCCTTAGTGATGCATTCATATATTTTTCTATTCCATTCGTCTTCTTCAGATGTTGTAGCCATGTATATCACACATAGATATACACTGCGTTTCTCTATTTCTAGTTTTATCCACATGTGTTCTTGACACGAATTTCGGTCCTCTCCAGTGATTTTCTGGGTGGTTTGTGCAAGGAATCCGACTCCTCCTCCACGTTTGGTACCTCTTTTTCTGTTTTGGCCATACCATTCTAAACCACTGTGTTTATAGGGCTCCTCGTCATCTCGAAGATGTGTTTCAGTCAGCGCATATATATCAATTTTCTGTTGGCTGATTTGACGTTGGACTTCTTCCCATTTCAGTCTGCTGCCACCTTGCATGTTTAGTAGGCAGATAGATAGGTTCTTTTGTTTGTCTCTTGGTTTTATTTTGTGTTTTCTTTTCGGGTACAGTGGGTGTTCTTTGAATTTTGTTGTGGGATTCTGATTCTGCGTGCTGTCCTGGCTAGCTCGATCCTCTTCTGTATGTTTTACAGGCGACTTCATGTTCGGCCAAGCGTTGTTGTCTTCATCTTGAGTGGTCTGTTGGCTGTGTTCTGTTCTGTTGTCTTTTTTTATCTGTGAGGCTAGTGGCAATTGTTTTTGTTTGGCTTTAATCAGGCATTTTACCAGTGGCGTCTTGTTTGGCCTAACTGGCCAAGTGCTGTTGTCATGGCTTTCAATAGTGTCCTCACTGCCCTCTGGCCTGTATCGTTGGGGTGTCGGCGGTTTTGTGATGTGGTTGTGTGTTCCCGGGAGTTGTTTCCTAAAAAAGGAGTTATCTTTTGGGCTAGTAGGGAGCTCACACGGTCTCCTGCTTCTTCAGTATAATGGATGTCGTTGAAGCTGTCTTCGTTGAGGTCATCCCCTGTTGCAACAAATTCTACACTGCGACCGAGTGAGGCACATATGTTGCTGATTTGCTGGTTCCATTTGCAGCAAGCTGCTTCTGCTTGGTGGCCTCGTGACTTCGGCTGTGGAATTGCACTTATGATGTAGTGGTGTTGGGGTGCCTTTTTGCTCCATGATGTTAATTTCTCTGTGATCTGTTCGATGGACTTTTCAACTCCTGTGACACTTAGTGCGTCGACAGTACCAATGTGTAATACTAGTTGGAGCTTGGTGTTGGAGGAGTCTGCGCGTGCAATTTCTCCTTCAGCTCGAAGGAGTGTTTCGTGCGTAGTTGCTCCCGATTTGGTAGTTATACGGAGCCTCTTGTCCTTGATTTTCTCGTAAAGGTGTTTTTTCAGTCGATGAGCATTTGAGTCGCCAAGCATCACCGTCTGGTAACGCTGGGGTGAGCTGTTGCCGAGTTGCTCTTTTGGCTGTTTGCGGGTGTTTTGTTTAGGTATTTGGTTGGAGGGGGGGTGCTGTTGGGTTGTATTGTCTCCATTTTTTCCGTTCTTTTTCTTACCGACTTTGGTCCATGGTTCTGCATTTGTTTCTGATTCTTCACTCTCTTTTGCATTTTCTTGGTTTTCATTTTGTGTTTGGTAGCTCTTTTGACTGAGTGGGGGGTCCTGTTTTTCTAGTAGCACTTTGTTGTTTTCTGTGTTTTCAAGTGTTTGACAGTTTTTCGTTGGTGGGGTACTTTCTATCTTGCTGAACTTTTCGACCTCGGCTCGAAGCGCTGTCACCTCCTCTGACAGCCGTTCGCGTTGTTCGCGTTCCGCTTTTAGCAACTGTAGTATTTCTTGTCGTTCTGTTTTGCTCTCGATCTCGGATTTCTCCCACTTTGTTCTCAATGTTTCGATGTCAAGGCTGCACTCGGCCCTCACCTTTCTTTCTTGTTGCGCTATTATCGCTTCTAGTGTTGACATCTTCATGCAGAACTTGCACGTGAAGCTCTTACCGTGGGCCTCCTCTATGGTGCAGAATGGGGAGTCCTCCAGAAAGAACCAGCTGTCGCAGCCGCCGCATTGAACCATTGGCTCGTCGTTCGTGGTCATCTTCTTAGACGTGCCGCGGTGTGGCCTGCCCATGTTGCTCCTCTTCCAGTGTCGGTTGATAGGCGCGCGACCGGCACGCACTTGTTCGCCTCTCTCCCGAGGGCTGTGGATGCTCCGCAGTCGACTTGGGGGGGTTAGGCCTAACACGCCGATGGGGCTGTAAGGCCTCGTCGCGAGCACGAATTCGTAATTTGAGGCCCAGTTGTGGGTGAGATAGTCACTCTTGGAGTCCAAACGACAGTCCGGAGCAGCCCTTAGACGCAAGAACTAGCGCTTATTTATCTCGCAACGAGCACGAGCGAGCGGCGACGAACGGCGTGGTTCACGAGGCGCTAGTTGCCTAACCGACGATAGTATGCCTAACCGAAGGTTGAGCTTTGCGCCACCAGCTGGCGCCACCAATCTGGCCGCTCACGTTGACGCCCCCGCTAAACCGGAAAACCGCCCGCGCTTGCCCGAATACCGGACACGCTAAACGTCTCTAATGTTATTTGCCGTCGCTCTGAGATGCTGAGGTTATTTTTGGAGTCTGCCTGGGCATATAATTATTTTTACTTAAGTGATAAACTTCTGAAATATTTTAGTTAGATGAAAAGTGTAATTAGAAAATTGTAGAGCAACATGAAAAACTCCTGATACAGCTTTTTGTCGCTCAGTAAGCTCTACATAAACGTGTTTTTCCGAGCGGGAAAGAAGCGCAGGGAATACGCGCGAAGTATCTCGAGTGGCCAGTCACGCGCCAATATCGGGTGTATTTCCGGGCGTCTAGTTGGGATACCCTGTATACAGTCGTTGAGCACACAGCAACAGGCGTCGGATATAAAGGAGTGTATATATAGGTACCAAGCTCGGATATAGACATAAGATACCCGGGAAAAGTACCATATATGTTAAGCATTTTTTTAAGTCTTGGGTATGCATAAACTGCGGCATACCAGACCTTTATGACTTCCGAACGGTGTGAGAACTTTCTTACGCAGTCTTGCTTCTTTTGATGTACGAGTTTGCTGGGATTCGGACATACATATGAAAGTATTTTTCTTTTTCTTTTTTTTTTCAATGCATATACTCACCTGTATTATCTCGGAGTCTCCGCGCTCGTAGTCTGTGGACAGTCCGGTGAGCATGGCCACCCGTTGGTTGACCCTTTCTAGCAGCGGGTCGGTGCCTGGATTTAACCACGCCGCTTGACTGATGCGGCCGGGGTCCACCGTTTCTTTGATCTCGACGACTGTGGCACGGGCCAGCTGCGCAGGAAGTAACGCGATTTCACAGCGCAGTGAAGAATTGCAAGTCATCCCGCCATGGGGAAGGCTCTGGGTGAGACGGCATGGCCAGTATCGAATGCGAGTGCAACAAAAACGCAGTTCGGTGCCTCTGAATTTGCATTTGAAAGCAATAATACAGGATTATATTATAAAAACTACCTTCCGCATAAAAATATACATATAGACAACTCATACAGGCTAGTTTTTTCAACCAATAATGGGTCATTTTTTTTCTCACATATCGCACTGTATGCAATCTACACATTGGAGGCCGGCTATGGCCTTGTACAGTGACCGTAAATGCTGATGGTGTTGTGCAGGAAACCCTGGCTGAACGGAGTTCCCAAAGTGTCCGTATGACCAGGGGCACTGTTGTGGGTTTCATCAAATACAGCTATATTGTCGAATTTTCGGTTCGTTCAGTACTGATTGGCCCAGAGGCATGCCACAGCTTCTCCAATTGGCTCAAAATGCCGCTAGTACAGAATTTGACAATGTCCGCAATGGTTACGTCAGGGCGTCAGTCACGATTAACTGTAAGAACCGTCTACAAGCAGACACTAGTACTTCTGAAGAGTGCGAGAAATCGTAGAGCGGAGCGATCCTTGATCTAAAGTTGCCTCTATTGGCGTATCATACATCTGCGAAGGATTCCCTACTTTCTGGAACATTGCCTTCCTGTATTCAAAATATTAAGATAACACTTGGTGCTTGCTATGTTAGCTACGAAATATATTCTAGCGGAGCCCTATGATACAGAAAGGTTCGTAGGTGAAGTTTAGAACTTGAGAAAAGGTGTGTATATATATATATATATATATATATATATAGATGATCCTTGTGCAACTGTCGTTGATGAAACGAATGAGTTCCTCCTGCTCATTGGAACGCTTTTTTAACCGGTTCACTAGGTAAATTCTTACCTCCGGCATTTTTTTTTTATTTTGCACACGAAGTGTAGTTTTCAATGATTGAAATCTACAAATACGACCGATATTCGTGGCTATTCTTCACACTTTGGTCTTCTTGGTCATATGCGTCGATAAGCGCAAACTGAAGGGGTAGGGGGGTAGGGGTGGTTGCTCTATTTGATTTTGTAAAATATGAAGAATAGTTGCGCTTTGCTTTCTCAATCCATGCCTTATCGGTGCCTTTCAGTGTGTTTGTCAGCTTATACTTGCTTGCGGTGATGCGAAGGCAGCACTACCAGCGCTGATGTTGACATCTTACGAAGACATCTTTACTATAACGACATGCGTAGATTCTTTATGCTTTTTCCATTTACCGCTCTTCCACATACTACCAACTGTTTACTGCTCGGCCTAAGGCGCACCCGAATTTATCAGAGCATTCTCGAATGTTGGCGCCGATTCTGTTCTCTATGTTGTCGCCGAACATCGTGTAATTAGATTGCAGGGTCGACGCGAATAATGTTGTGCATTCGAATCTACGCCGAGTCATATAAAAAATACCCGACGTGCCTGGACCAGATTTCGACGATCCACGCGTGCGCTTGCTTCTGTCTTTCTGACCGAGCGCCACTTCTGTTTGTGGGCACAAGTTTGGCCTTTTAAATAGTTTCGTGGCTCTACTCTATGCCGCGGTCTCGTTCTTCACCTTCACGACAGCGTGGCAATGTTGTTACGCTAAAGTTACAGCAAGGGCAGAAGAAGAGGAGGACGAAGCATGCTTGTCTTTGGAGCGGCTTGGTGTCGCCGCCGGCAAGCCTTCTCCTTTTATCTTCCATTCATCTTTAAATCTTTAACTAAACGCACCCAGTCGTAATAGTTTTGGTGGAGGGGCTGGGTGAAAGACCGGCGCCCCCAAAAGAACGACGTAGAGCCGACCGCAGAGGCGCAATCCGTTGAGATTCGTTGAAGTCGAAGAATTACCGGTCTTCCATCAGAGATGGCTCCCGACGGCAACAACCCTCAACCTTCTTTCAGCGTCTCATGGCAGCACTACATCGAGCCGCGAACTTTCGCCGGAAAAGCTGGAGAAGGCTTGGACGGATCCCTCAGCTTCTATTAACGAGCAAGTCGGTTAAGTGGGTGGAATGGCACCGAGCAGCTTAACAACGTTGCCTTCTTTCTCAAGGGAACCTCGTTCTTGTGGCTTGAACACCATGAGACAAGCTTAACGACGTGGAAGAAGTGCGCAGACGAAATCAAGAAGTGCTTCGGATATCTGTCAGCTAAAAAGAAGCGTGCAGAGCAAACGCCAATGCAACAAGCTCAAGTTCCCGGTGAAACCTGCACAACTTACATCGAGGAAGTGTTCAAGTTGCGCAAGGCCCTGAATCCTCACATGACAGAAGAGGTCAAAGTTGGTCATCGTGTAAGACGCAACGCCGCGGACGTATACGAGTTCCTCATCTGAAAAGACAGTCTAGAGTACAAGAGTGACGTCCTTAAGCACTTCCCCACCTTTGAAGCACTGAATGCTCAGCGTATCACCCCGTAGTTCAGCCGCCTGGCCAATGTAACTAACGTCGGCTGTGTTGACATGTTCACAACTCCATGCGCATTCGTGTCAGTGATTCGCCAAGTGGTGCGCGAAGATCTTGACTGACGTGAGGCGGGTTCCATCACGACTTCTCGGGTGTGAGAGCAATGTTCTTCCGGCGACTTTTGTGAGACATCCATCACCGCCACCTTCGTAGATGCCTACGACTTCGCGCCGTGTCCAACAGGGCCAAACCCTACCATGAACGCGCAACCCAGTTACCAGTTCTACGGCACTTACTCACGGAGACCGCCTGCTCTTTCTTAAGAGTGGAACGGCCGTGCCAGTTATCCTTCTGACCATTTCAGCGCACCCAGTAAGCGCCCCATCTGCCTCCAATGCAGCATTCGCGGACACGTTATCCGATTTTTTCCTCATCATCGTCGCACGTCACCACCGTCCTATGAGTGACCGCCTGCTCGTTATTGGCGTAGCAGCGGGTGCGGTGACGGGACACGCTGGGCTTGTGATCGACTCTGACAGTGGGCGAACCACCAAGTGAATTACCGTGGCGAATCACCAGCTTTTGTGCGTAGCTTGGCGCCGGCGCCTTCGGGTCAGCGCAGGTCTCCATCTCCGCGACTACGTTTCGCGTCACCGCCGCTGGGAAACTAGGCTGCGCGACCAAGGGAGGGAAGCTCGTCAGTCATCTTCAGCTACAAACACCTATGCCTCCTCCAGACACCATGTGTCATCATAATATTCGTGTTTTAGTTTACAATGTTGCTACTTTGGCCTTATTGGACACAGGAGTGATTGTCGCCGTTATGAGGCTGAATTTCAAAACGCGACTAGGAAGTAAAGTGGTGTTTCCATGGGCTAACGTTAATACATTTCGTGCTGTGAGTGGAAAGTTAATTGACCCGTCCTATTGGTGTGTGCACCGTGAACGTTTATTTTTCCAGTAACGTGCATCAAGGTGAATTCGCAGTGCTTGCTAAATCCGCTCCCAGCGTATTTCTAGGCCTCGATTTCCTACATCAACGCGGTGCCACTGTTAACTGCCATACCGTCGAGATTTTCGTCGTGTCTCCTCTTGCCAGCCAAGCTGCTGTCTTTTCACGCGCTGTCGCTGTCATTGAAGATGCCGTCTTGCCTACACGTTCCTTATTCAGCTTTCGAGTTTCTGCTTGTGGTGTTGTCGTCCCATACATATGATTGTAATGTTGACCCTGTGCCTTTGAGCGTTATGAAGAAAAGTGTACTCGTACCTTGATGTGTCCTGTCTCTGGCCTGCGGAACAACCACACTATGGAAAACAAATTTATTCTGGGAGACTGTTGTGCTATCCCGCGGTATGCGGCTTGCCTCTTTTGAAGAGGATGTTAGTCTCAACATAGACGCTTTAACTGATGGCACGTCGCACGAAGCCGGAGCGCACGGGGCTGGCCCCTGTGTCCCTCAAGACTCATTGTCGCTTCTAAACATGATCAATAAGTCAGTGTCTTCAGAGAAGTGTTAAGCCCTGGTCAGCGTCCTAAGCAAGCATGCTTCATTGTTCGATTTCATGCAGGGCGAAGTTCACGTTTCAACTACGCGGCCTCGCCACAGGATCGACTCGGGGTCCGTGCATTTCATGAGGCCATACCGTTTGTCCGCTTTGGAGCGCAAGATCATCGCTCAACTGGTCGACGACATTCCAGCCAAGGCCGTCATCCAAGATTCCTCTAGCACTATGGCTGCACCGGTCATCAAGGTGAAAAAGAAAGGTGTGTCCTGGACGTTTTCTGTCGATTGCCGGCTTCTGAATTATATGACGAAAAAAAGATTGTATTCCCTTTCACGTATCGATGACGTTATCGACTGTCTTCTTTCCATATGCTAATTTTTATCTGTGGACCTCCGATCGGACTACTTGCAGAGAGCCATGCATGCAGCCGACAAAGAGAAAACCGCTTTTGTGAAAGAAGATGGCTTGTTTGGATGCAACGTTATGCGTTTTGATTTGTGCAACGCGCCTGCGACATTTGAAGGGCTTATGGACACGGTAATGCTCAGCCTTAAATGGGAGAAGAGTTGGCGCGTGGACACCGAGCCTCTGCGAAGACAAGCGCATTTCGTCCTCCTCATCGTCCGTCCTTGCTGTCCCTTTAGCGTACCAATGCTCCCTTCACAGAAGAAGCCCGCTGGCCGAGGAACTGTTACGCGCACTCCGAGACACGGGGATGACAGCGCTTCTGGCGGGCGACGTGAGCAAGCTGCGTCTTCTTAGCAATGAGATACAGGACGAGAAAATGAGTAGACCACATCATTTAGACGATCGGTGATGACGAAAGCCACTGTGTAATGAGCCAGTAACTCCTGGCAGAAGTCACCTGAAGCCATTCTTTGTCGCTTTTCTCGTATGAAAGATCCTTAAGCCGCGAATCATAGGTGATCTTGGAGGTACTTGACTTTGCAAGTCGTTACCGAAGTAGCCGCCATCCAGCGGACATCGCTATCATTCGGGGCTACCTCAACCAACAACTACATGTGACGCCGACAATTTCGGTGAGCTTCTGGCTGCCATCAACGACATTTTTTTCGCGACCTGGTCACCTACCGGAAGAACAGTGCCACGACCACTGCCTGCATGCCCTCATCGCCTCAGCTGCTCAGCTGACAGGTAACAATGGCATTCCTATCCAAGCTGTACTGCTCTATAAAAAGAATTAGGCGACTGATGGTGTCCGCCTCTTCCTAGTTGTTCCTAAGGATTTGAGAACAAAGGTGGTCCATGCTACGCACGATGACGTGACCGCTGGGCACGTGGATTTCACCAGAATGTACCACCGCATACAGTGTCTATTCTACTGGCCTTGTATGAGACCGAATATAGAAATATATGTGGCCAGTTGTGACAAATGCCAGTAATTCAAGCACCCCAACTGCTCCGGTCGGGCTCTTTCACCCTGTGCACCGCCATAATCTGCTTTCGAAATCTTTGGAGTAGACCTGCTTGGCCGACTCCTGCGCACAACAAACGACAACCGTTGGATTGTACTCTGCGTCGACCATCTGACGCGTTATGCTGGAACCGCAATGATGGCGACGGTCGCGGCTATCAACGTTTAGAGTTTCCTCCTGTCGTCCGTTGTATTGCGTCATGGGCCCCTTCGTATTATTGTGAGCTATCTTGATCGCCAGTTCGTTGCCGACGTATTCGAACACCGTTTGCGTCTCTGTCCTAATTTTCTCAATTACAGGCAAAAAACTGGGAAGATATCTTGCCTTTTATCACATACGCCTGAAATACTGCAAAGCATGAAACGACAGGCTACAGCCCCTTCTATATCCTTTATGCTAGACCACCCCACAGCTTCGTTGACACCATTCTCGCCTTTACTGCTCACTCCTCCTCTTCTATCGACCATACTCTCTGCCGCGCGGAGGAAGCACGTCGCATAGGTCAGCTCCGAATGCTGGCGTCCCAGGACCGCTCCAAGATCACCTAATCCGCTGCCAGGATCAGCTCCAAGTTCATAATCTTGGACTAAGCAGCGGAAGTAAGAACACTGCCGAACAAAACTGCAAACGTCTGTGGACGACTTCGGAACTGGGTAGTCCCGTACCGCAAGAATTTTGTCTGGATCAGGGTTTACTCCGAAAGCGTCGACAAGATAGCCTAAAGCCGCAATTTAGAGGTGCCCGTATCGGCGTATTGATGAGTTGAGTTGAAGCCTGGTTTTAAGAAAAGCATGAAGTATGGTGGAAACACTTTCAATTTGAGTGTGAAATGTTGCTGAAAAGACATTAACGTCGTCAAGGTAGCACAGGCATGTGGACAATTTGAAACCTCTAAGCAAGGTGTCCAACATACGCTCAAAATTGGCCGGCGCGTCACATAATTTAAAGGGTGTAACTTGGAACTGCAAAAGATCAGTCTTTTCTCTGGCCATATCATCGACGGCGATTTGCCAGTATCCAGATAGAAGGTCAATAGAGCAGAAGTAGCTGGCACTGTAGAGGCAGTCAAGGATGTCATCGAATCGCGGCAGCACATACACTTCTTTGTCACTTTATTAATACGGCGGTAATCCACACACACACAAATTGGAGAAGTATGGGAGAGACTTTTGCCCTTCAGCGGGCGGGGCCAGGATGGTGATGACGATGATGATGAATCCACACAGAGGCGCCATGTCCCGTCCTTTTTCTTGGCCAACACTACCGGTGACGCCCACGGACTCGAACACGACTCAGTGATGATCTCATCGAGCATACAGACAGAGCCGATTTCACTAGCAGGTCAGTTACGATTGTGCATAAAATTTGGAGGACGCTTAAGCTTCGCTTTTAACAGTGCAACGCAATAGCATTGAAATATCCCTGACCGCTTCTCATGCTTCCCGGAAACTGAAGCTTAAGTAAACATAATGTTTACCGGGTAACGCTGGCGGTGAACGCTATGCACGAAGGTGAGCTTCCGAGTAAAAATGCAGTCTTGCGTTGGACGATCATTTCTTATTTTTTCGCACTTTTAATATTTCAGACAGAGAAGATTTGACATAAAAGGCATACGCTGTCGATGTTTTGTGTTGTGACATTTGTTATGGGCTGTCATTCTCAGAATTCCTAGGAATAACACTGTGAAGAATGTAAGACAATGTATGAACTACTTTAGAGACAGAAGAACTTTAGTGGCATATAGAATATGTACGGCATTTTTCGCGGGACCCCGACGCCGGATTTTCTGTGACACTGGCCCCTAATGCTGTCGCGGTAAATTGCGACTGCGCAGAGATCCTGTGTGTCTGTCAGAATTGGTTGGATTATGAGAACTGGAAGACGGAGCTATTTAGTACAGACCAGCAACAGGGAGCTGATTTTTTCATTCGCAGAGGTCAGGAAATCCGGGAAATTGTTTCCTAAATATTCACTCACGAATAATGCCGGAGTGATGCTTGAGTACACGTTCTGCTCGCTTCTGCTAGTTTGAGAATGACGGTAAACAACGCGTCCCGTTGGTTTGCGAGTTTATTTGAATCAAGCGCTTGAGTTGAACGGCAGGAAGCCTTTCCAAGGAATATTTTCGAGAAGTACAAAAATCCAGCAGCGAGTAGCACTACTTAAGCCGGCTCGCATCACTGATGTGTCAGAAGGGTCGCCTGCTACGCGTTCTAATCCTTTCTATCAAGGGTAGCAGGGACGAAGTAATAGCCTCGGCGAACAACTTTGGAACGTATCCTTTCTTTAGGATTCGGGAACACTGCGCAAAACAACACATGGACTAGTGAGGTTTGCCAGGTTAGGCTTACACATTAGCGACGCAAGCATAGGCAACTGGCGACTTTTGATAGACACTGACAACGATGCGAGTGCAGGAGTAAAAGTTTTCTCGTCTGCTAGTACCGATAAAACCATGTGCATGGCACTTCAATGATAAAGTTTCTTTCAGTAATGCGGCGGCGAACAGAAGGTCGATGCCATGGCATGGTGAGGCCGCCTAGTGGCAAAAATGTTGCCTCCGCTGGTCTTTATTGAGAAAACTACACACTTAGTCACCGGGAAGCGTGACGGTATCTCCACGGATTATCACAACGTGACTCACCATGGGGTCCCCAATCCTGCGAATTGCTTGTATCTCCTTGGGCGAGATGACGTCGTAGAATTGGACGATGTAGGGTTCTAGGCTCATGACCTCCATTTTGACCGGGCCTATTCGGTAGTACGGGTGCGGAACGCTCAGGTAGCAGCGTAGGTCCTTCTCTTCTGTAGCATTCTGCGCACAGGGTCGGGGTGACGTGTATACAATACATACAATCAGTACAATACACTACACAATCAGTACAAGCTCTGTTGCATGCATTCATGGAACGCAAGCAGATAGTGATCGATGGGCTCTGGCTGTAAGTAGGCTGTAGAACTTTGCTTATCATGGTTCGATAGCATACGACAAGACACCTTTTTAAAATTTACGCATGGTAATCATTTGCATGCAAACAGAAACTCTAGTGAAGGCTACGAAATGTAATCAGAAAGGCAACGAAATTTCTCAAATGACTTTTGTAAGGGAAAGATTAGGTCTACCTCGTCCAATCCTATAATATGCATCTGCTACATAAGACACAGAACACCACTCGTGATGCATGGTCCTATGCTCGTCGTCTCTCGCGCTTTTTTTTGTACCACAATGAACGGACTATGATGGCCACCCCTGGTGCAGCACATCAATAATGTGCTGGGCCAAGAGTCACGAGTCTACCAGGAGGCCCAGACTGGGGCCTTAGTTACTTTGGGAATAATATATGGTGTTCCTCCCTCTCCCTCTACAATGAACGGACTCTAAATTCGATCGCTCGACTGTCAATGACTATAGTAGGCTTTACCATAGTTGGCTGTAGTAAATTGGGAAGAACATTTCGTGTGGCTTTGATGACTGTCGCGGTCTCCCACTCAGGTACGAGCCTTCCCGGTAAACTTATTTACTACACGTGACGGCGTATTCGCTAAAAAAACACTAGCAAACGCCGAAACGAGACAAAAGGCTCACATTTGTAATGGAGACAAAGTACTTATTGTTGGGCTCTGCTTAAATTTACTAACTGCGACCAAACGATGAAAACCTAGGCGTAGAACCAGCGGTTGCACAAGGACACTTGTATTCATTTGAGCAACAATTAGTTAGAACGTTGGCTACGCTGCTAAATGTTCCTTCGTTCAGCCGCCGCTTATAATAAGAACAAGCTAGCCGCATTAATTGCTTGATCTTCATTACCGCTAGGAAGCTTAATTAGCGAAGCTAATGAAGGAAAAATATGGTGAACGGAGAGAGCTAGAAAGCCAAAGTCTTGTTTTCCGTGTTAGCAACACAGACTGTTAGTAGTTGAGCAGGAGCGCTCGGAGTTTATCAAGAGGTGCCCTCAAGAGGGCATGCGCACCGGTGTCTTTATGCTTATACAACTGCGGCATAGCCTCATATGCATGCTGTTAACCGAGGCCGGCGCAAGGTCCTGGCACTCTCACTACACCGAGAAGGGCTATCTGCTCACACTGCGGAGTGGCTATAACTTATTCCCCACCATTAAATGCACCCTAAAAACCACGAGGCGTTGAAACAGACGGCATCTTGTAGCCCAGATTTGTATTCGCATACATTACTGTATGCATTTATGCATTTGAGTAGTTGTATAAGAGACTGTTGCCGACATTGGTGCTTTGAAAGTACATAACTTGCCTCGAACTCTGTACCATTGCAGTGGTGATTAAGAACGTTTCAGAAAAACGAAGCAGCTTTTGAGAAACATTTACTACCATTGTGCAATTAAGTCCCGCCAAGCATTTTTAAAAGTGTACGCCCATATTTTTAGCAATTGCCATCCCTAGTTCTTTTCTCTACGTTTCTAGTTTTCGTCCCTTGCGCGTCCATAACGCACTGCCGCTTGCTAAAGCGCGCCTATTCCGAAGAAATCTTGTCCAGGCTTTTTTATTGGCTGGTGCGAAATGTTTAATGTCGTTTTATTTTACGGATTGATGATACAGCTCCGGTCGGAGTGCGTTCAATGGGGAAATGACACTGGGCTGATCACACTGAAAGAAAGATGCAAGAAAGATGATTGCTGTGGAAACCATGAAAACAATTATGCGGATCTCCCGCACTTTGAGAATCAATGTAAGCGAAGCTTTCGGTGCTGTTTGCTTTGATTGACCATAATTTGCGCTGATGTTCACGGCGAATATTTAATTTCTTTCACGTTTAATCAAACACGAGAGTGGTGAGTTGATGTTAACCGTTACTTTGCGTGCACCACTGCTGTTTTCTGCGTAGTACACATAATACACAGGGAGAGGTATTTGTTTGAGGCGTCGCTGTTGGCCATGCTTCATAGCTTCTGAGAGGGCTGAGCATTGTTATTGCTTCACATGGCTCATCACGTCGTGGCTGAAGTATTAAACTTTTATTGAATCACGATAGCTTATGAGGCACGCCGTAGTGGTGGGCTCTGGAATAATTTCAATACCGTGGCAATAACGTGTCCCTAAATCTAAGTGCACGAGCGTTTTGTTATTTTGCCCCCGTCGAAATGGTGCTGCCGTAGTCGTGATCAAATCCGCGACCTCGAACAACACCATAGCCGCAAAAATACCGCGGCGGGCGCAGGACTGTTGATTTGACGTGCGACTACTTCCGTAGAGTCGCCTGGACCCTACGGTGCCGTTTAATTAATGCGGCTCGGCGTCGGCACGCCCTGCGCAAGTTGTCGGCTTGGCATATTTGCAGGCTGTTTATTTTCGAGAACTAGCAGAGAAGTTCCGTGCCGTACTTTGAACTTAAGTTTCTGGAGTTTGCCCGCAGCCGGCTGTCCTGCATGTCTATAGTAGTCGGGTTTCCTTGCCTTCTGACTTTACTTACCCCCCTGGCCCTTCCCTCCCCCCCCCCCCCCCACTCCCGTCCTACTCCTTGCATTGGAACTGCTAGCGAAAAGTGACAAGGCTGTTATTCACTCGTTTCGCGATT
This sequence comes from Dermacentor andersoni, assembly GCF_023375885.2. NCBI lineage: Eukaryota > Metazoa > Arthropoda > Arachnida > Ixodida > Ixodidae > Dermacentor > Dermacentor andersoni. The sequence goes on from NC_092822.1 coordinate 60,689,078, forward strand.
ACATCGGTTCCACCCGTTCTCTGTCCCTTCTCTCATTCTGTCGAGCTTTCCTCTGGACTTGCACGTTGGAATAAAGGTAAGCGCTGCAGTTTTAGGGGTTCTTGTGCGGGGAGTAATGTGTAATTATAGCCTTTGTTATTGGCTGGCACGAATTCTTTAGTGATGTTTACTTCTCGAATTGATTATACAGCTCCGGCCGGAGTGAGTTCAGTGGAGTAGTGACACACTGCTGATCACATTGAACGAAAGGCACAGAAAGCGCAATACCGAGGAAACAATGAAAAAAAGAAAAATGCGCACGCAAGAAGAAGGCTTCAGCTGACTCACCCGGAGTTTGACTCCGCGGCAGAGGTCGTTGAACGCCTCCAGGTATCCTTCGGCGAAGAGCGTTTCAACGCTGGGCTCCTCCGGTAGGTCTGCAGCGTGAGGTTGTTAATTGCGCAACCGAAGCAGCAGGAACGGAGTAAGTTCAAAGCACAACCAGACAATTTCTCGGTACCGCGTAACACTCATGCTCCCTTTTCCTTTCGTGATTTACCGTGGTTCTTATTTTTTCCTTTCGCATAGTCACTCAGTAAATCGCTCTTTATTACTTTCCACTGCACTCTATGATAGTCAATCGGTTGGGAACCACAATTATTTTTCGCAGTTTAGTATTGCCTGTAGGTGACATATGTTAGTTTGGTCCATTTCGTTACACAATTTCGATGGTTTTTCATAGTCGAACTAAATTTTTTGAAGGTTATCCTGCTTACCCATTGCTTTATAATTGGGCTGACGTCTCTAATGTGTTCTAAACCACATGTTCTGGCTTGTGCATGCAACCTATATTGTTATTTGTGTAATTCTCCTATGTGATAACTTCTATCACTGTTCCTCCGTGCCCCTTCCGCTACGTAGCATCGTGACGTGAGAGCCATGTTATTACACGAAGAACAAGTATTTGTACGTTTGATGCGGCGCACTCACTGCTGTGAATAAATGAATGAGTGGATTTGTCACTGAGTGACAATATGAACAGGGCTGATATTGTACGAAACTCCACTTTGAAGTAGGACGGCACCGAAGTTGCCATCGCTGTACTGCTTATTTTCTTTTTTTCTTTTTAAAGTAGACGAACTTAAGAATAACGTCTATCGTAAATTCCATAGCGCATTCTCCCGGAGTTTGCGCCACCAGTCATCTAGACTGCAGGGATGACGTGCCGATTGAAAAGTACCGCTTCTTATGCGAGCGATCTTGAATTAGGCGCTGCAGTTGACAACGCCATTGTGTCAGAGTAATCAGCGAGGATGGTTATCGACGCGCTGAGTTCTAGAGGGGCTGCTATCTTTGATTACCAGATATGGATGCGGAATGTCAAGTGAAGGAACGTTCTCCCCTGCGCTATCCAGTGAAATTGGCGCATCGCGTCAGAATCACTAAGCCAAACTGGCGCGAGAAAGGTATAAGTCTCTGGGTACTTGTTTTCTCTTCAAAATGTGCTGTTTCTGTATTTTAAATGACGAACCATTCTTGATGAATGTCGATCGGCTTTTCTCCGGCCGGGTATGTGACGATCCCAGAGGCAGTTCAGCATAATGCAGGGTCTCGAACTGTGACTTAAAACTGCATTTGCAGCACACAGCTGCAAGCAATGTCATAGAGAAACATGCCTGCATAAAGAGCGGACACTCGAACCGTTGCGCGGCCAAGCGGTCTCACCACCCGCCAGGCGGCGTACCGATTTGCACTTGCACTTTACCTAAAAGGTTGACAGTTTATCGTATACGTCTACGAGGTTACGTCCACGCATCCTGTTTCCATAGAGACGTCGACGCATGCGCCGGACATGTGCCGGTGGTTCAGCGCATTTCCACGCGTCGCCTCACTCTTGCGGTAAGGTGCTCCCCTTTCTCAGCAGAGGTCATTTCGCTGCTTCTTGCGTTAAGGACATCGTCAGCAAGACGTTTCTTATGCTGGGTGAGCGTATTTGTCACGTGTACCATAGAACCTCAGCCGTGGGAGCCGTCTACCGTGCAGCCACCCATTTGTTCTTGCACCCATTTTTTCCGGATGAGCATTTGCAATACTTCTAACGCTTAATTTTCCGAAAGTCACTCGCAAGGCCTTCGGTTTAAAGCCCAGCACTTATGTCCTTACACGCACTATCACACAAACTTTTCATTTGGCGCGGCTCGAGCAGTGTTATGCGCATTTGGGACCGTGTTCTGAAGCTTCTTGACCTCACGGGAAATGCACACCTAGTGCGCCTGTCCCGGTTTACAATGCCACTTTTACTTGACGCGTTGCTTGTCGTGGTTAAAACGTTCTTCTTGTAGTTTGTGGCTCTATCAAGTATGTGATCCAGTATTTCTTTCTGTCCAATTGCCCATGAAAACAAGAAGAAAAATAATATTTTCTCTTTGGAACCACTGCTTGCTATTGTGTAACTGAGAAAAAACGGCTCAGAAATGGCAGAAAGATTGTACTAAAGAGAGCTCTGACCGCATTGTTTTTCCAGTCTACACGAGCTCATTCAGCCTTGCTGGCTCTTCGAGAAGCTTGGAGGCTTTTCCAGTAAAAAGTTTGCGATATGCTTCTTTATTACGTTGATTGATACGGTAGGCTTAAAAATGAAATATTGAAGCTCTTTCGATCCACTAGAGACGACGTATTGAACATTTTTGGAGCTAAAGGTAAACCAGAATCGAAAGCACAGTTATCGAAAGCGAAACCAAAACGGAGTTAAACCACGCGTCTAAATTCTCTCAAGGCAAAATTATCGGTCTGACCAGCCGTGCGATCTGCTGGTGGCAGTGCAGTAGCTCGGCAACAGAGCCCTACGGGAGCGTCCGCTCTTTACCAATATGTTTCTCTATGACAACGTGCAATCACTTATGGCCTGACGCGTCCGCTGTCGCATTGTAGGCCTACCGCCCCTGGGTTCTTCTAGAAGTGCGCATACTGACTTCAGCAGAGATGCCCATGGGGCTTTCTTCGCCGTAACCGGTGAATTCACCCGTGTAACAACGAGTGATGTCGCCGTTGAAGACACGGTCGAAACCTCAATAAATGAACCGATGCACATTGAGTATCTCAACTGATGCGCACTGCTCAGAGAATTGATCGCGATACACGGAGCGCATGGCTGCTGGCAGTTGTCGCGCCATCTATGGGCGACGAGGACATTGAACGGATGCACTATGGTATACGATAAAAACGAGAGCCTTTGCGATGCGACGTGACTGCATTTGGCCGCACAGCGATTACCCAGAGTTCACCGGTGGCTCAGTAAGCGCAGGCAGCCACGCGGTTCGGGTATCGCGCTTGAATATTTGAGCATTGTACGTATCTTTAATTGCACATACTGTAACAATGAGAAATTTAAACATTGTAAAAATCGTCATCTCTAACAATGAAATGGCATATTAGTATTTAATCTTCCCGAACTGCGCCTTATGTTTAGTTTCAGAATGTTTTAATTACGTTTCTTTTATTTACAGACACTGCGATCTCGAAAAGGCATTACCAGGGTTTCGTAAGTACGCTTTTCAACTACCAAACAACGATGCTGCGCATTATGGTACACCACAACTTCGATACCTAGACGGCGTTGGTCCGTCTTCAGTCAAAATAAAGATCTTCCATTCAAATAGCTACGTAACCAGTGAAAGGCATGTCCACCAAACCCTACAACATCTAAGGCGTGAATTTCATGATGATCTACATTGTCGTACGCACCATTATCATCAAGGTATAAGGCCGCCGTATCAAACGTTTCTGGTGCTGTACATATTACGTGTGCTATATCGTCTGTGGCTTGGCATTGCATTTACGAACTCATATGGCTTCCTTGTTGGAATGGCCTACAGCCCCGGCCTCGTGCGATACCTGCAGCAGCCATGAGACTCTCGCTCACATTATCTGTGTCTACCTGCCATATGTTGCCCAGAGACAAGTGATGTGCAGAGTACTGGACCATTTGGGCAATCGCCCACTATCAGAACTAAAAGCTTTAAGTGAGTGCTCCCAAAAAACATCCGCGCTGATGGCCTTACTCGCGTTATTAAAGTTCCTGTTGTCTACGGGGCTTCACGATAGACTTTAAGAACGCCGCCGCCCACCGCTGTATAGTGTACGCGGTTTATTCGTGCTCGTCTCTCTTTCTCTCTAACTTCCCCTTCCATCTCTTTCTCGTTTTATGCCCCTTAACCCTTCATCCCGTGCTGGGTAGCCAACTGGAACTACCTCTGGTTAACCTCTCTGCCTTTCTATGCATCCTTCTCTCTCTCTCTCGATCTCTCTCTCTCTCACTCGCATTACGTAACTCTCAACTAATGTTGCGGCAGTCAATCTTTTCACTGAGCACAATCTTATAGCCTTTTTCATCCATTTTGTGTAAACAAGGCAATGGAGGTCGGACTTAAGGCATACACAGAGGGCGTTAACAGGGTTTAAGAATGCAGAGCTGAGTTGTTCGCGACTTTTCGCGTGCGCATTTCACTCCGCGTCACCTGCAGGCGCCTTTTCGAAGATAGGAACTACCGTGTGCATAGATAAGTTTTGCCACTCTGTAACGCAAGTGGGGGACGAAGTGGGGGTGGGGGGAGGACGTATGGAGGCGATAAGAACATCTCCGGAAGAGCGAGGACAAAAGCATTAAAATTTGAGGAGTTAGCGTGGTATGGTAGTTAGTTGGCGTTAGCTGGGAGCTTTTATATGAAAAAGCAAATTTCTTTCGCTTCCCCGAACGAGTACGCCAGTGCACGTATTTACATTCTGTGCTCGTGAAGTCTTTAAAGGAGAGATTTGTTGTAATATAAATGGGAATCCCTTCTGAATTCTTTCATTCCTTTGTTCTGTTGTACCTAATGTCGGATTCGGGTTGAAAGAGATGTCAGCTATTATCTCCCTCTCTCTCTTCTACAGCAGTATAATTATATACATATAATACATATATATATATATATATATATATATATATATATATATATATATATATATATATATATGTACATAACGATCACGTAGTGGTGCCACTTACCCATGTTGGACAGCTCTTCTTCGTGCTGTTGTTGCTCCAGCTAGATAATAGTGAAGATATCAGACTCATGGCAGGGTTTCAATAATTACGCCGCGAGCAGTTTTACGCGTCAACGAACGAGCCTTATCTACTGAAATGTTTCCGTGTGGCCTTCAAATATTTTCATGCACACATCGCGAAGATTTTTCATGTGATTCTCCACGACTTTCGTACAGCAATGCAGTATACATTTCGTATGCATGTACGGAAGACGCAAGAAGTAATTCGACCGCATACATACCGCCTTAGTGGAGGTAATTTCGTATAGGTCTTCGTGCTGAAAAAGAAAATATACGAAGGTCTGGGCTGAGTGATCTAAATAAAGTTTTGTCTTAATCACACATGGGCTGGTGCTTTAAGTGACGACGACGTATTCTGTCTACTCAGTTGCAAACACGGAAACCGCTGGGATCGAGGTACGTTCACTACCTTCTTAATTCATGCATAACCATGACCGTTTCTTATAACACGTGACCTGACCAGACAAAAGTTGGTTGCCCTGTTGGTTAGTTCACTTAGGCTCGGAGGCGAAAGTGACAAAAAAAAGAAAATGCTAGTCATGGCGGAGAAAAATGTGGCTAGGTGTTTACATATTACCATAAGGAGTTTTAGATTTTGCTTACGCAAACGGCGTTTGGGTACCCAGAGGAACCTTAGCGAATGCAAAGCACAACGCCCGGCTTGCGTCCTCTTTTACTCTTTCGGGATTCTTTTGTATATCTTCCTGCGTTACCTTTATGCCCAGTGGTTGGCTTCCCTTAACTCTACTTGCACAAAAATCTAAAACGACCTGATAGAATAAGCGGTAAAAAAATATTTAGACCATAAACATTTAATTAAAGTGATAACTCATCGGGAATTAACAGTCTTGCTGTTTGGTTTTACATGAAATGTTTCCCTCTATTTCATATTACACTCATGAAATCAGAAACTTATTAAATAAGGCGTGTTGCTTTGTCATCCAACTAGAGATCTGCTTCACCCGCAGTGGTGGCTTAGCGGCTTGGTGTTGCCCTGTTAAGCAAGAGGTCGCTGGATCGAATCCCGGCCGCGGCGCCTGCACTTCGATGGCAGCAAAATGAAAAAGCGCTCGTATCTCATACCTTGGGGGCACGTTAAGTATGACCAGGTAGTCGAAATTAATCCGGAGTCCCCCAATACGGCGTGCATCATAATCGAAGCCTGGTTTTGGCCCGTAAAACCCGAAATTTCAGGCTCTGTTTCAGTGTTGCGGAGGTGATGAAAGGTTAGTTGAATCAAATGCGATCTAAATGAACACAGCTAGGACTGGCCAATAGGCTATCCCTGTGACAGAACCGTGAAACATGTTTGCTACAGCAGTTTAACAAGGTAATCAGAGTTCAAACACATGCCACGAACGCTTAGCTAAAACTCGCATTATCTAGCCAAGCGGCTCCGAATAGTAGAAAAACATGTCAAGCAAACTTTTTTATCAGACACACGTGTAACGCATCATCTAAGATAATAAGCATTTATTTATTTATTTATTTATTTATTTATTTATTTATTTTGCACGATGCCTACGGCATTAAAGGGGCCCTGAACGACTTTTTATCGACGTAGAGAAAGACATTTGAAGTGAGAATGGCCTTTTCCAGAAATCGTTTGCCTCAAAAATACTTTAACGCGTTCAGCAGATGCGGAATTGTTGGCAGTCAAACACGGCCTCCGCTGTGCTCCCTTTCCTTCTTCAATGCCTTGCACTGCGAAGGCTACGTCGCAGTGGGGCATGTCCACAACGCTCCGCCTTCTAAATGTCACCGTGGCGCGCTGTTGAAAATTAATTTTGGATGCTAACGTAGACGCCACGACTTCCGCCTTTGGTGCCCACGACGCGCTAAACTTAAGCCAAACGCGGTTGTGCTCAGCGAGCCGCAGTGCGCTTAGCCAGTGGACTGGTGGCGGCACCCCGCGGCGGCCGCGGTATCTACGGCATGTAGCCGTCCGCAGTTTGACGTCAGCTATCGGTGGATAGCAGCCGTCTATGGGAATGACGAAATAGTGCGTCCGATGACGAAATAGTGCGTCTACAAGAGAGTGAGGACAGGACCCTCTGTTGAAAAGAGAGCGTTTGAGAGAAAGGTGACTTCGCGATCCGCTTGCGAGCTCCAGGCGCCGAGTACGACAACAAAACTTGGCTGAGATGCTCACAGCAGCGTACCATACCCGCGGAGTACGGTATTTTATCAAGCCCAAGAGGTGGTACAGGGTCCCCTTAAACAAATGTGGTAGACATTTTCCAGTCTTAAACAAATGCATATGCGCAATAAGGTCTCAAGGGAGAACAAGGCAATGTGAACAAACGAATACAGTCATAAGGTTCGTAGCACTCTCTAACGCGTGATACGGATCAATTGTGACGTAGCAGAACCCGACGTAATAAGATAAATATGAAAGTATGCCACTTGCCCGTTGCGTGGTGATTACATCAATACTCTAAGGTTAACAAAAGCGTCCACAACCCTGCCAGAAACGGTGTCGGTGGCTCAATATGCATCTCAACATTTCCCAAATGTTTACACATTCCACACTTTCTCTTGCATTTAGTCTTCTCGTACCACATAGGTTGCATTAAGTAAAACATATTTCCAGAAACGGGGGGGGGGGGGGGGGGGGGGATCTGTGTGTTATGAATGCCCTCAAACATCGGCTCTTGGCCGAATTTTTCGCCACTCTTACTGCGTCTCACTTTTAACATCATACACATAATTTTAAATAAGTGGAACATCTTAATCCTGTTCTACACAGCTTGCACCGACCAAGTGGAACGTATTTCTACAAAACAAAAATTAATAGAACGGAACGAACAATGAAAGTAAAACGATATCATGCTTGTCCTTCTGGGAGCACTGTCCTTCACGAGCAAATAATAAATGCTTTATCTACGGCAGCAGTCTGATGGAAAAGGGTGTTATCTTTAAAAAACAAAGATTTTCTTGGCGAACTACCTTTTCTGTTCTGTTGAGCGCGTTTCTAGTCTCTTTCGTGCGCCGATCCCAGAGACCACGTGCAAAAATGACCCGAAAATAGACCTGCTAGCGGTGGTACCAGTGCTACCGATTGTAGAGGTGCTCGTGATAAGTGGTACGTTCTCGCATATTTTTGCTCTCTTGACAGCTAGTGTTTTGATACGCAGTCGTCGAAACGCTGCGCCTCTGATGAAACGCGCCCAATTCTCAACCTCAACTCGCTCACGAACACTTAACATTTTGTCGACTTCAACAGCAGGTTGTAGCGCGTTCCAACATTGCTTTTTTTGGTTTGTGTTTATTCCTAAATTTATGATTACTTCATTTTTGCCACGGGTTTCTTCACGACATAAAGGCGTCTCTTGAGTATGCGAGTACAGTCACGTATTGAGCGGGGCCTACCTGTTCGAGACTGCTGGCGAGGTAATCATGCACCGTCTTTGGCGTGATGGAGGGCTGCTTCTCGAGGCTCAGCCTTGCGAGTGCCTCTTCGAACCACTTGATGGCGTCCTCGAAGTCAGACTTGCTGTGCAGCAGCTGGCCGAAGTACACACAGTCTCGCGCTGCACATCGGGGGTAAAAAGGGGAACGTAACGCTTTTGCAAATAGAACCTGCGCGAACACAGTTGAAGCACGTTTATTGCGCCAACTTCCATTGATAATACCCACTCATCTTATTTGGTGTTTTGCATCGGCCTCACATCTCCACATCCTTCCTTTAAAACAACATTCTGTAAGAAAGCGCAATTTTTAAATATTCGCTGGAAAAGTATGTTCTGGTCAACAGAAAAATAATATCAGAGAGATGCTGCTTAGTTTGAAGCTAATCGCCCAGCTTGACTGCCTATGATGAAGCGATTAAAAATTGAGTGCTGCGTACTCTGGTTTTATTTCCCCCCCTGAATTCTCTTACTTTCTTTTTATCTTGCGTATAATTATTCCATGAAGCATAGCTAATCAGGCTCAGTCCTTGATATTTTCTTTGCATTTGCTATGCGTGTCCTCTCTCCGATGGGACACAAAAGGAATCTAAACTGTGCTGTCAAAACAATTCAAAATTCAATGTACACAAAAGTTCCCAAAAATATCCTGTATAGTAGAACTCTGTTAGCTCGGGCACATCTCCAATTAGGAGCTTTGTAACTCAACGACAACATTTCATAACTGAAAAATGATTTACCTATACTGAAGAACAAAATGAGGGAGAACGATCTCATCCACCTCAATTGCAACGCAGAGACTAGTTAGCGATACCAAGAGGCTAACTTATGGCACGCGTACGTACCTGTCAACTGCGCCATCGCCTTGTGTCCCATGATGATTCCTTTGGTCATGTCGGTGAGGTTGAGATGGTACGTCTTCTGCATGCGGATGAGCGCCTCTCCGGCGTCCAGCAGATCGCTCGGGCGAGGGAACGTGTCGTTCGACTCCAACATCAGTTTCTCGATCTCTGCCATTTGAGAGCGACGACACGCGACAAGTCATGCACGCGAACTCTGTCACTTCTTTCAGTTCGGCGAAAAGGTGGACATACTTCGAGAAAATTGCGGAAAAGGACGAGTAACACAGGCGCACCACCAACGTCCTTGAGTCATGAGTCATTATGCTGAACTGTCCAAAAATGCGCCGAAGTTGCGTGATGTTATTTTGAGACACTGCCCATTATATTCAAATAAAGTTTAGGTAAAAGTAAAACACTAGGTGAATCTTCTCTGGTTTCGATAATTAAAGAGTAATTAAATATAAGCTTATTGTACAGCCAGACATGTGGCGTATTTTAATAAAAATAATTCAATGACAGGTGCAGTCCGCATGCACATCTTGCGCATGTATTGGCTGCAGGCGTTACAAGAAAGGAGAAAAAATATTGTTTCGCCATTTCTGACGGCACGGGGAGGGTCCAACCCCCCGTCATCTGTAGTAGCGCCTTCAGCACAGTGGTCGTGTGTAGCACTAATTAAGACATTGAAGTAAAGCCGACACAAATTCAGTACACAGATGGTTCCATTTGACGGAATCTGAATGTCCGTTCCTTTGTTCTTATTTGCTTGCCACGACTAGGAACAAATCACACAGTTCACCCATGATTACGATACTTCCTAATTCGAAAAATGAGCGCAGCTCTATACGTTTTTTCATTTCGCGATATGTTGACTAGCGTGGACAATCTGCCTCGCGCGGCACGTTGCAAACGGAGCGAAGTGTGGCACGACTGCCTCGCTAATCGGGAGATCGAGAGACGCAGCGCGTGGGAGATGTGGGGGCGTGATACACAGCAGCCCCCGCAGACAGACCTCCGCTCATTCAGCGCTTTGTTTTATATATGCAATCAGTGCCGTCATCGGTGAACAGACGACGAACGCTACTCTGGCGCCATCTTGTAGCCGTCGTCGCCGCGGAGCCCGCCTTGCGCGTCACTACGCTTTTCTTCTCGTGATTTCGTCATACCCTCCTCCTCCGCTTTCCGCCTCATGGTACCGCTGCAGCCTAAAACCCCTCAAACTTCGTAAATTAGTAACACTCTCCTCCTCCGCCTTCACTCCCCCTCGTTTCTCCTCTCTTTCATGCTCCCTCCTGAACCGTGGCGCCGCCTACACTGCTCGAGCGTAGCAGGCGGCCTTTCGCAGAGTGAATGCACGCATGGCAAGGCGGTGCGCTTTAAGCGTTTGCGTTGGCTTTCTAGCTCCGAGTAACTTCGTGCACAGCATAGGTTTCCTGAACGGACGATTATGCATATTCAGTGACGGCAGCTCTCTTTTAATTTTGATAGTTATTTAAAAAAAGTATCTGAGCGCGCGCTAACGCTGTGCCATAACGACTCCGAATGTATCGTGTGCGCTACAATTGGGTACGTAACATTTGTCAAGTGCGTGTCCCAAGATATTGTTGCAAATAGTTGTATATAGCACATTACGATCGAATGCCAACATCCTGATCTCCAGGAAGTCCTCAGTAGTAGCCTAAATATTCCGCGCCATCCTTACCATGTGAATTCGTGGCGCGTATCAGCTATGACGCGCAAAGGACGACAGAGGGCACGAACGAACGCTGCTCTGAAGGTTCGAAAGAGTATTACAAGCTGCAGTGCCGCCAACGTGCGTGCTTGCCAATCTTCTAAGCAGGCGCAAAGGCTCAGAAGTGGAGTCTTGTACTATTATGTTTCTCGTGCCTCAAAGTCGACAGAAATACGTGCGGCCGATCATCGAGTCGGGATTATACATATATAGAAAATGAAATTCGTTTTTTTTTAGTATTCATTCGCGAGGAGGGAATGCGGAAAAAGCTCTTCATTCAAGCTCACACAAGTGCACTGTTTTTTCAGGTTAGTGACTCATCAAGAATACCGTTTCATCGTGCGTTAGCTCGACGGTTCACGAAGTGACGCACTTTTCGCGAACAGAGTTGCACTAAGGTGCAGGCATTGAGGACGGTTGCGCTCGCTCCAAAATAACATTTGCCAGATATGACTTTAGTGAAGTGATTACCGCGCTATGACGTGGCCGAATTTGCGGTAAGCGAAATGATGCAGTCGTTCATATTGAGACATCATTTGTTGTCTCATTACGTGTGTCTCAGAGACATAGTGGTCGAACGAGCTTATAGTTGAAGGAACGAGTAAGCGAACGACTAAACGAACCAGCGAACGACGACTAAACCAGGCAGAGGACGAGCGAGCGACCACACGTTTTCTTTGCGAGTGCTGCACTGCCGCATCTTAACCTACACCCACACTTAAAGCTGATAAGAATTAACACGTATGTCTCAAACGCTTATGATGCTATCGTTTGGCGACGAACGCATTTCGGGAAAGCACGCACACTCTTTCTTTGTATCGCAAGTCCACCGGGCGACCGCCAGTGATGAACATGAACCAAAGAGGCGAATAAAGCTATTCGCTATAAGGAAGGCTAGCGAGTAACCACAAAATGCAGAGTTGCTTTCCTTAGTTGCGTTTTCACGCTCGAGCATCAAATTTTATCAAAAGGAATGCGCTGAATTCGAAAGGTTTCGTAATCACGTTTTCGCAGGCAGCCCAGCGTGCCCGCGAATTCAAGCCTGCTGCCCACGTACGGTGAGTGCTTAACGCCTGCTTTACCTCCGCCGCCGATCGGGCCGGCATTGCACAATCTTCGGGATCGACCCACGTATGGGGAGTGCTTAATGCCTACTTCACCTTCGCCGCGGGTCGGGCCGGTATTTCACTACCTTCGGGATCGGCCTACGTATGGGGTGTTTTTTGCTTACGATATGAAAGTTTCGTTGGACGGCAGAGGTATGCAGCTTCGCTGTAAAATATGGAGGACGCTTAAGCTCCGCCTTTAAGAGTGGAACGCGATAGCATTCAAAGATCCCTGACTGCTTCTCACGCTTCCCGGTGACTGGAGCGTATGCACCCGTAATGTTTACCGGGAAGTGCTGACAGCGAACGCTATGCACGAGAGCGAGCGTTGTGCTAGAAACACGGCGTCTTGCGTGGGCCGCGACGCGGTGGAGTTGAGCGCCAGCTGGCGGTATTGCAAAGAACCGGGCGCGCCGCTCCGTGTCCCCCAAGGCGCCCATCGCGTCGGCGCGCGCAAATGGCGGACGTCGCGGCCGATGTGTGTCTGTGAAGGGGTTTCTTTGCGTTTTCGTGTAACAGAATTACGTTTTCTCGTATGGCAAAATTAGAATCCCAGAGCCACCGCATCTGTAGGTTTCGTGCAAGTCGTAATTTACGATTTTGTCTCGTATTTTACCTTGAGAAATAAATTAGTTCAGTAAATTCCTTGCGTCTAATTGAGAGCCTCGTTATGGCTCGTTCAGAAAACGCCCAATTTTCTGCGACACCGGCTCTTGAACGTTGTCACGTTGATAAATCGAATGCTCACCCATCCAGTCGGGCACCCTGAAGTGGTGCACGATCTCATTCCAGTCGACCGACAGGCGATTCACGGTGTTGTACGGGTCGACGCGGCTGGCCGTGCAGGTGTCGTACTCATGCTCTGTCGAAGAGGGTGTCAGCTTCCGGTCTTTGAACGCTTTCGTCTCATAGTGTTCGTTCAGAAAGCTGCAGTGAATGGAGAATTGTGTAGTACACTCATATCTATAGATTCAACAAATCAGATTTTAAGAAACATTTGGTTTAACAGTGCCGTTCTAAATACACCGACAAATATTCGTACAACATAATGGCATGAAGACATCGAATCACCGGTGTAAATTGAACGTCAGCCTTGTTTAACAAAGTTTCTGGATAGGAAAGAAGGGTTAAAGAAATCGATTGCGGTAAACGTGTTGTGTTCAAAATACCTTGAAATCGATCCAAGTAGTTCTACATGAAAAGCATTACCATGGCGGCTTCAGACGGGGCCGTTCTCTCACGACGTTGCGCGTTGCCGGAGGAGCAGGTTTCATAAGATGAAAGGAGGAGAGGTCTACTGCGAGAGCGTGTCTCTGGCTACCAATCTTTATCGGGGTACGAGGGAGAGACAGGGAAAGGAAGAGGTAGATGGCAGGTGACTTTGATATAATTCAGTAACCTATATACGTGCGCTATGGACGCGTGGTGCTCGCAGGAGGGTCCACACAAAATGTCAACTTGGAGCACGTGCTTCAGTCCGGCCTTTCTCAACATTGCAAGCTCAGCATCGCTCTACCATATGGCACCATGGCGCTCTTTCTAAGCAGAGTTGAAATCTGGGTTGGTTACGTTGCCTATTCTTTATAACTGACTGCTCTTTCTACTGACTCTACCTAACTATACACCCTCAGGTGCAGTTTTGACTTGTCTTGCTCTTGATTAAAACAAATGTTAGCTGAAAAGGGGTTTAGGTATTGTCTGTTTACCGAAGTTCTCAATTTAATGAAGTAACTTTGGGTTCCTTCGAGTTCTTTAAATCGAGGTTTAGTTTTAGCAGTGACTGAATGCCTTAAAGGGGCCTTAATTATCTTTCCACGAAGTACAGAAAGTACTTCACAGCGTTCAGCAGAAGCGGAGTTATTGGAAATCAGACATCTCTTTCGCGGTGCTTAATTCCGCTCCTTCTTGAATGCATTGCACTGCGAAGGCTACGGCGGAGCGGGGCGTGCCCATAACATTCCGCCTACTGAACGTAACCGCGGGGCGAAGTTCATTATCGATGTTCACGTAGACGCGCCAAAACCTACGACGCGTTAAAATCGGTTCTCCTCAGCGATGCCGCTGAGCCAGCCGCGTGTAACCGCGGTATCTACCCGACGTAGCAAACAGCAACTACATGCAACTTCAGTGTGTGTGCGCAGCGTTTGCTTTCTGCACCACACGGCTTGAGTGCGCGTTGATATGCTCCATTCTGGACGTGCTAGGCGGTGCGGACCGGCTTTGTCCTGCGCCGGCTTGACCGACGGATAGGAACCACATCCAACTTGCGCATTCCGAACCGCTGTCGATAGCTCAACACTAAGCGAAGTCTGCCAAGGCGGCTAAGCAGCAGCGGCGAGGAGTGAGCGCGCGCTGCCAAGCGTGCTTGTGGTCTAACGTTAACCTTCACGTGGTTCGAGGCTAGTTGAATGTTCAAAACTAGTTACGACTCCAATAGGCGAGGTGGCCAATAGTTTAACTCCTGCGCGCGTGACTGCAACCGACCGTGAGTGGGCGATAGTTGGCTTCTTCCGGAAGTACGTAATTATTATCGAAATTCGAAGGCCGATTTTCACCTTACTTCGGTGTTCTTATTAAACTGGTTCTATATATATACACAGTAATAGTAAGAAGAAGCGCACTGATCCAGACAACCTTTGCGATTGATGTCAGCTATTGGCCAATATCGGCCGCGTATGGTAATCTGCTATATTACAAAATAAAGCGTCCAGAAAAGATTTAGGAGCAGGCTTCTGTTGAAACGAGAGCATATGAGAAAAAGGTGACTTCGTGCTCCGCTTGTGAGCTCTACGCGTCGCGCACAAATCCAAAATTTCATTGAGATGTTCACAGCAGCGTATGCTAACCGCGGACTGTCTTTTGTCTCGATAGCGTTAATAAATGCGTGCTGCAAAAATCCGGCGTCGGCGCCTAGCGTCCAGTGGGAACCATCGTTTTGGCAAATAATATTTCGAAAGGTGCCAATGCAACCTCGCAGGCCCCCCATGTGGCGCAAGCAAGTTACCGAACTAATTGCATTTCTCGATGTAAAATACACCAGAGAAATCGTTAAGCACGACATACGCACAACCTACAGACATGATAGCGTGGTATTGTAATTTGAATATACGAGAAAACATAATTTTTCTATATGGAAACTGAAAACGCAAGCGCGTCTTCCAGCGTTTCTGCATTCTATAGAGCAGCCATACGCTATGAGATCTGCACGCGCCGGCGCGCACAAAGCTCAAAGGTTATAAAGTAGCGCGCCTGGTTCCTTGAACACCTCCAGATGGCGTTCGCCTCCGCCGATCATGGCCTATACAGGAGGCCACGTTTCTACCAGGAATGCTCGCCTTCTTGCAGAGCGTTTGCTGCCAGCGTTTGCCGGTAAACGTTACGGTGGCATAAGCTGCTGCACTGGGAAGCGTGAGAAGCAGCCTGGCATCTTCGAAAGCGACGAAGTGATCCTATTGCTGAGTGTTTGTTCTCCGTCACAAGTATTTTGTGGTAATTCTCGCTTTCTTCCGGCGAACACTATTCCCTGCTGGACGGGAATGGAACTGGAGCAACCCGCACTGCGACCTGATGTAGCGGCGCCCGCGTCGGCAGCCTCAAGGAAGCGGAACAGCCTCTCGAGCGACAGCGAGGCTACCTTACCCTGATAGACTCGACCGAGAGTGACGACAGCTCCGACGACGACTACGTGACTGTCCTGAATGAGAAAGCCAAGCGGCGGATGCTTACGGCCTCTGTGGACACATCTACTATGAGGACTCCGCAGAGTTCGCCGAAGTACACCATCCTTGTCTTACCTGTGCTACCCTCCGACAACATGAGGTTCCTCAGCAGGCAAGTTGCATCGGTTGAACTCGAGAGTCTATTACCAAATGGCATTGAGGACGTCCGAGTCAACCCTCGGAAGAATGTTGTCGCGGTAGATGTCGCTCAAGCGTTGGCGTTAGATTCTCTGCGAGCTGTCACTGTCCTCGAGGGCATGAACATCCGTACCATGATTCCGATGGGAAAAGAGGCTACTAAAGGCGTCATATATGACACTCATGCGGATATCTGAGGCGAGGATTTACCACTTTTGATAAAGCCTGCCAATCATGGGACCCACATACTGCAGGTGGCCCGCGTCGGAAATTGCAGATGCGTGAAAATTGTCTTTAAAGGTGACTGCCTTCCATCGCATGTGAAGGTAGGCCATTCCGACATGCTGTCCGGCCCTTTGTTCCCAAGCCGCTTCTGTGCAGAAACTGCCAGAAATTCGGTCACATGAGCGCCGTCTGTGGAATGTCTGCTATATGTTCCCGCTGTGCAGCACAACACTCTGCAGGCAACTGCCAGGCAAAAACTTATAAGTATCCGAACTGTCAAGGGCCCCACGATGCCTCATCAAAGGAATGTCCTAGAGTTAAGCGAGAACTCTCCATCTTGAAGAAAATAGTGAGGGACCAGTCGACTCATCGTGAAGCAGCTGCTGACGTCAGGCCACATCGTTCTCGTCGCAGACGCTCATCAAGGAATTCTGCTCTCCGCACAAAGAATATGCGTGCCGCAAAGCCTCTTGCTGTTGAATCTGCTCTGACCCCAGTGCAGAATGTGTCCAAACCGCGGATAGATAACGGAGCAGCAGGAACGAATGCCGTGGAGGAAGTATGGCCACCACTGCCAAGGATAAGCCCTGTGGAAAAACTCCAACAAGGAGAGGCACCACAGTGCTTCACCCCTCACCCAGACGAGCTGACAGAGCACGACCGCACGACAACCGTCAGTGCACCAGACTACTACTACGACTAATATAGTGATGTATAGGAGGAAACGACGCTTAAATCTGCAACACCTTTAATCATAATGGCAAAGCCTTTAGCGCAATTTAAACAGACAGGAACGTGACAGAGACACAGAACAGCGCTAGCGTCTCTGTCACGTCCCTGTCCTCTTTAATTGCGCTAAAGGCTTTGCCATTATGAGTAAACCGTACCAACTAGCCCAAGAATCAGCCTTGTTGAACCCCTTTAAGTCCGTACACAGGTCGACACCGACTCCATCGGAGAGGCGAGAAGGTTACGAAAGTAGTCGAAACCGGTTAGGACGCCAGGTGCTCAAAAGGCTTGCAAAAGCAAGGAGGAAATTTAACATGCCAAAAGCACTATTTGATTCTGAAGAAAGCCGTGGTGCGGGAGCGCGGTTTGATTTTACAGGGTATCTTTACCGTGCCCCCAATACACGGGACACGAGCGCTTTACAGCAAAGCTGTCTGTGGATAGGATCTGGAAACAAAAATGTGTCCCGAGATGTTGACAAAAGCAAATCATTATGTGGGCCGATCCTGGTGACAGTGCAGGAAGGGTCCAAGCTCAATGGCACATACTCCTGTGGGCTCGGAGAACTGTAACGTGCCCTTGAACTACCCTTTTCCCACGCGTGACCCAAAGAGGTACCAGGCGCAAAGCTAAGAACAGATGTTTTTGAAAAGAATGTTTTATACAACTTTTTCAAAAAAGACTGTTAAGAAATTCTGGGCGCTAACTTCGCAAACGCTTTAGTGCAACTGCACGCGCGTTCGTCGTCGTTGTCTTCTTTCGTATCTGACTCCTTTGTGAAAAAAAAAAAAAAAAAAAAAAACATATCACCAATGGCTCGAGCGTTGTCGTCTTTCGAGCCGGATTCGTTGCCGCTAATCATCCCAGCGTAGAATTTCACTCTCTACAGTCGTCGTAATGGGGAGGCCGCGTTTACGGGTGTATGAGCCATTGCTTATGGGTGTATGAGCTATTCATTGCCTTACGTGACGGACGCATTTAATAACGGAGGTGATACACGAATGTGTGTGCGTACCTACATCGCCACCATGACCACAGATAATAGATATGTTCGTACCTTTGTTCAATATTCCAGGACACCTCTGGTGGATGGCCAGCTATGCTGGCCATCCACCTTTACACAGTTGAATAGCTGATGAATTTTTTTTTTTTTTGCATTTTGCCCCCATCGAAATTTTATATTAGCCAAGGCTGCCAGCCAATGACAAGGACCACTTGCGATTGAAAAGCTTTGTGAATTCTTCACCACTTGCGGAAGGAGTGGGCTCAAGAGCCGAGTCAGAGTAGCGATGATAGAGGCATTTTTTTTCTTTTTTGATGAACCGTCAGAAATACGAGCGGAGGTCGACGAGGCCTCGAGTTTCGTTTACGAGTTTCAACGGTTTCGCGTCCTCAATACACCGCGACATTCGTCACACTTGTTTGTGGCACCAGCTAGTAGGGGACATATCTATTCTTTAATTAATGTTCGGTTTCAAGAAAGTATGTATAAAGCTCACGATCACGATTCTGCGTAACTAGACACGTCCACTTTGCGAGGTACGCTGGCAGTTCCTCACCTGCGCAGGTGGTCCAGCTTCGTTTCCATGCGGTGTAGGAAGTCGTCGACCTTGGAAACCAGCCTTCGCTCTAGGGACATCAGGTCCTTCATGTGTGCCACCGACGAGAAGACGTTGGCTGCGCTGACCGCATCGGGGTTGAGCAGGGAAGCGAGCCAGAGCGCCGCAAAAGTCGCGAGCAGTAGCCGGCAGCGCATCGCCGTTGCCGAGGGAAGGTTCAACTACGAAGCAGCGACCGGGAGGAAATGCCTGGGTGAAAAAGAGGCGTCGCTATGTGACAAACAAGCCGTATTTTTAGTCTCTCGATAGCCAAGTGCCTAGCGAGAAAGATACTTTTTATTGTCCGTTGTTATTGCAATGCGTTCCCTTAAGAATCTCAAAAGAACAAAGCCCATTGTTTGAACAAGTGCGACGAGTAAATATGCAGAAGAGAATCTGTTCCAAGTGCATAAAATGACCATCTCTGAAGTTGATTCTTGTTCTATTGATTCGTATCCCATGCGCAATAGGCGAATCAGTTTCAGCGAAGCTTGTTTTCTTTCTGGTGAGAAACGCTGCTCTCATCGATGATGAAATAAAGGCGATGGAATGATGGCGCGACGTCGACGATATGTTTGTCTTGGGGCTCGCGTCCACGATTACATGTACTACATCTGCATCTTCGAGCGGTCATGGTAGGGCTTGCAATATTTCCGGTGCCGGCCCATTGGGCAAGACAACATGCTTGCAGACGCAAAGTGAAGGAAGAGAGAAAGAAAGCCTCGTCTAAAAACAGATTCCTGTAGAACCCACTTCATGATGACTGTTGACGTCAATGCGGTTAGCCTTCAAGCAATCTAGGAACTCACCGTAATGTTTAAGACAAGATACATTTCAGGCACCCTTATTTAGAGTCTGCTGTGGTCGTCTGGAGGTTGACATTGCTTTGGGTATATGCGACGTACACTTTCTCCGGTTTTGACTCACTTTGCTATGACACTCGCTCGCCAAGACCGGTCATGATCACGATAGTAAAAACGACGATGAAATCAGGAAGAAATGACGTCGATTTGTCGATGGAACGACGAAGGCGGTCTGAAGACGATGGTTTCAGGGCAGTGGGGTGATTACAACTGTGCAAGGACGATGACATGACGAAGCTGGAATGATGACGATGTAGCGACACCACTGCACCGTAATGATTGTATGACAACAAGTGAATGATATGTCTGTATCACAAGGAGGCGATGATTACGATGGCACGACAACGACGCCATGATTGCGATTTAATGTTGACAATATATATACGATGAAATAAAATAAAAGGAACGACGTCGATAGAGCAGAGAATGCGCTGTGATGGCGGGGCCAAGACGACAATAGGGTGATGATGCTATGACGACGACACCATGATGACGATGGCGTGACGACAATGGCATGACGTTAATCGGATAATGGAGTTGAAATGCCGACGATGGAATAACCACGACGGTACGACAAGTGCACGGCGACGATGGCATGTCAACTGCGGGATGATCACGAATTAATGGCAGAAGCATGACTGCGGTGTGATTACGAGGGAAGCTTGTAATTGTATCTAGGTGGAATTTCAACGCCTCTAACCAGGGTCTAATGAGAAGAGCACGGGGCTGCTGTGCTGAAGGAACCAGGTTCGAGACCAACCATTGGCGACGTTTTTAGAGCGAAGCGGTGTATGGTTAGTGTTCCGTGCATTTGTCGTGTCCGTGAACAAATCTGTGTGAGCGAAAACTATCGTCATCATCAATGGCACGTGCCATTTCTCGATTGTTCATCTTTTTCTTCCACAGCTGCCTCGGTTGCCGCTCATCATGCCAGCGTTCCCATACTGTCCCTCCCTCTGCGAAGCCGCTGACTGCACTGGCCCACTGCCAGTCGTTGCGGTGATCTCGGTCTCAAATTATTGTTCTTGTTCCTGTTCCTCAGTGAAATGGCTCAACCCACTATGGGTGATCGGCCATCAATTGAGCGGTGAGAAAACTGTTATTGTAAGTTTTTTTAGGAAAATAAAGTGAAATCATTTAAGCGTTTTGTAAGTATGAATCAAAATGTCTACTCTGTACTGATCAAATATCTGAGTATTACGGTAAAAACAAATTCTTTCCCTCCATAAATCATTCGCACCGTCGTCGTTGTCTTTTTCAACAGCTGGTTCCAATACCGCTCATAATGGTAGTTTTCCCACACTGCCCCTCTCTTTGCGAAGGCGTTGAAATCACCGGCCCACTGTCAGCGGATGCGGGGATTTCAGCCTCCAGTTCTTTGCATCAATGTACCTCAACATGAAAAGGCGGATGTATGTAACGGATCAATAAGGCAAATGAACGCGGATGTATAAAAATAAATGTGTGGCGTATCTTTCGTCACTATGACCGCCGATCAAGACAATAAATGTGTTCGTAACTTTGTTCAAGATCTTGTGTCACCTCTTTATCGTGTGCTACTCAGCTTCGCTGGTCATCCAGCTGCACAAAGTGGAATGGCTCATTATTTTAAGGAGGTCCATGCAATAACGGTAAGGTAGGAGCACTCTAAATTTGGGTTAGTATGTCAGGAATACTAGTTATTCTAGTATTCAACGAGAGGGCTCATCTTGCGGCAAATGCCGACGTTGATTCGACACACTACGCAGCAATGTAGCGACACCGCGTATTGTCACCGCATCAAATGTGTACTGCAGTCGGGTTAATTTGTCACGCTCGACTCTGTACACGCTGCGCCATCTAGCGGTGCCGCCACGAAGCCCATGCTTGCCTGGCCAGGTATGATATCCGGTGTGCTTTTTTCTTTGTCATTGTAGAGCTGCACATACCCAGTGCCTTTGTGGCGCGAAAGTTGATTTGTGTGCGCAACTCGCTAAAGCTTCTCGGTGCTATGGTTGAGAAACCAGTATGACGCAGGTGCGATTTCGACAGCCGGAGAAATTTGAAGGTATTCTTTTTTATTCAAGAGGTCGGGGAGGAAAATGGTTAGAAACAGGCATAGATCCTGGAAATTACTCGAAGCATCGTAAGAATGCTTAACATATAATGCTTGTTGTTCTGCTAGTGCATCTAGAAAAGCAGCGAAATGTTATGGTATTATTAATGCTTCAGAGGTATTCTCCGTCATTGTTAGCGAAACAGTGCTCTTAAACAAAGTAGTAAGTTTTCTTAATGATCTACGGCTACATTAACATGAGTAAACCATTCATATATGATGGCGCAGGTAGCCTTATTTTTCAAGTATGATCTGAGTTTTTTTTATGTCTCTTGTTTATTTTCAAAACAGCAAATTACAACAGAACTCATCCCATCATAACTGTCGATGTTAGTGCGATTGGAATTCGAACAATGTACCGACACACCGTACTTCTGAAGTCGCGTTTACTTGACATCTGTGGTTAATATGAGACTTACGCTACATCAGCCCTGTGAGACCTCCACCGGCATCGTCCCACTTTGCTATGGCACTCGCGTGCCAACGTCCTTATGAACATGGTGTCATGGCAATGGTTCTATGCCACCTACACAGGAAGGACGATGGAAAGTTAAAGAACGATTGACATCGATTGAACGACATCAGTGAAACGACAAATGAAGCATGATGATGATGACGGCACGAAGACAATGAGATGACAATTCTTAAATGATAGCGTTCGTATATCGACGACAGCGTGACGACGTGAGGACAATGGAACGAAGAGTATGTGACGACGAGGGCGTGAGACGACCGTATAACGACATACGAATGACGATGCTAGAATGAGGATGTTTGCAGCATCACAATGGCATGACGACGACGGTATGACAACGGTGGCGTAATCACGGCTGAATGACAAGAGCAAAATTACGAAAGAACGACGAAGAAGCAATGACGTCAAAAGATCGACGAAGGTGGCATGATGTCGATGGCATGAAAACAATGGATAATCACGTCTGCGCGACGACGATGGCGTGATACCGACGACATAATGAGAGGCGGATGTAGAGGTGAGAAGGACGGCGATGACACTTGCGCGACGGCATCATGACGTCAGTATGACAAGGGATGCATGACGACGATATGACAAAGGTATGCGGACAGTACCATAGTGAGAAATGTATGACGACAGTCGCCTGACGAAGAATGTATCACGAAGCTTGTATAGTTCAAGCCGTGGCATGCTTTAGGAGCGAAGGACGGAGTATAGGTGAGTGTTATAACGCGGAATGCGAACTTTGAGCTCTTTTTAGTGCATCGTCTTCTCTACCGCCACGATTTCTCCTTGTTCTCTCACTCGTCACCATATGATTTAGTAAGAATCAAGGGACACAGCTTAACCGGCCTACCCCCCCCCCCCAAAAAAAAAAGAAGCGTTCTGCTGCTAGAAAACCACACTTGATACGCTAGCACATTGGAAACGTGGAAGGACCAACATGTGCCCGCTAGTTAATAGGCACTCCAAGCGTATTTTAATGCGGAAGCATTATTTGGCGAGTACCGCAGTAAGATCTGTCCGCCACGCGAAAAGTGCAATGCCTTGCATCTACCCCAAAATGCGTGATCTGCGACATTACAATATTTAACTATTATGATAGTGTAAATGTATACGATTGATAGCTTTATAAGCGATGAGGAAGAATTGAAAAAAAAAGTGTGATTAGAGAGAACAACCATAGAGATACATAGGCCCCACAGAAAATGCATGGGGAAGCCTATAGTAGGGGTGGGCCGACTTGAAATTTGCGTGTAGCGCAACATAAATTTGGCAGTGGGTCAATTTAAAGTTTGGGATGTGTCATGGGCCAACTTCAAATTTGGGGGCGGGCTTATGCGCACATTGACAACTCCAGTAGTGTTTCTGCGTACTTTTTCGCAGTACGGAGCCTTGGCTGCGCACTCCCCCCATAGTATGAATAAACCTCACCTAATTCAGAGCGGTTTAGGAGAGAAATGCACTCAAGTGAAACTTTAGCTTAGGTAAATAAACGTGATTTTGTTATTTATTATTCAGGCTTAGTTATCTCTATAATAACGAAGTTCACTTAATTGCTCAAATTATTAACCTTAGTTAAGGTTACGACGAAGACGTTTATATATGTAATTAATAATTAGGATTACTTAAGTAGGTCTACCTAATGTCAAGGTGCCCTTTATTCTTGATTAGGCGCCGCTGGTTGAGCCTTAGTAACTTTTCATTAGTCTAATAGTTTAACATAAATTGATTTCAATGAGCCTAAGTATCACTAATTTCCCTCAATTAATCGCCGTTACACCTAACTAATATTATCTTAAATAATCTTATTAGTCCTTATTAACCTTACTTACACTTACACCTTTAAGTACTGACCATGTATAGTCAAAATCATAAATACCTAGTCATAAGGCATTCTCATATACACTGTTCCGGCGTCCAACAATGGACACGCAGCGTGAAAGCAACCAGAAGAAGAACGTTTATTCGGGATTGCTTCCCAACATATATAGTGTACCGGCGGCTGCATGATAACGGCCACGTGTTACAGATAGCATGCTGGCCAAGGCACCTGCATAAAGCGCATGCGCGTCTGATACAGTACATCTCCCTCAGTGCAAAATTTAAAAGTCTGCGAGCACAATACGGGACACTTCGTGGAAATCCTGGTCGTAGTGAAGACGACTTGGCTGTCGTTTTGGTCAGGTGGACCGCCTTGGCACATATTGGGTGGGCGGGGTTGTAGGCTGCGATACTCCAGCGTTTTCCTGGGCTTGCGTGGGCTGTGTTATAGACTGTTGTGCTCCTGCATTTTCCTTGGAACTGTCTTCACTCTCAGAGTCATCATCCGTTAAGTCACGCCGGAATGGCTCACGTGTGGCGTGTCGGTTGCGTCGAAGCACCTTGTTCTCTGTAAGGACGCGATAAGACCTTGGTGCCACCAGGCTCATGACTCGAGCTTTGCAGTCCCATGCATCCGCTCGTACTCGTACAACTTCATCTTTCTTGAGTGCTGGCAGGTTTTTCCCTTTGGATGGCCTTTGGCTGCGTGGTTGGCGCCGAGACGTCAGTTGACTGGAGCATGACGCGAAGTCTGGTAACCGAGTGCGTAACTTCCTGCCTTGGAGGAGTTCTCCAGGGGACCGGCCTTCGGCTAGTGGAGTCGAGCGATAGACGAGTAGACCCAACCAGAAGTCCTCGTTGAGCGCGCCAGTCTTCATTATTCTTTTCACAATTTGGACTCCTTTCTCGGCGAGGCCATTGGATCGTGGGAATCTCGGACTCGACGTCACATGCTTGAATTCGTATCTGGATGCGAACAAAGCAAATTGATAAGATGAAAACTGAGGACCGTTGTCGGTGCAGACTTCCAACGGAATTCCATACCTTGCAAAAATTGAGCTAAGTGTAGCAATGACAGTGCACGTCGTTGTGTCGATTAGCTTTTAGACTTCAGGAAAGTTTGAAAACGCGTCAAACACGCACAGGTAGGAGTTTCCACCGTACATAAAAATGTCAACATCAACCCTGTACCAGGCATGGTCTGGGATCGGCCTAAGCACCACTAGTTCGGTTTGTTGTTTGTACGCGTATTTTTACAAACAGAACAGGTCTTGACCATGTTTTCAATGTCCGTATTCAGTCGCGGCCAAAAAACCAAGTGACGGGCTCTCGCTTTGCACTTATTTATGCCTAAGTGACCTTCATGAATGCGACCGAGCATTTCAGCTCTCATAGCCTTTGGGATAACGACTTTGGTCCCCTTCCTAACAATGCCCTTGACTTCTGATAACTCAGGACCCAATGGTTTCATCCACCCTTCAATGTCTTCTCCATTCCTTAGCTGCCGCAACGCTGTCTGCAAGTCTGGGTCAGCGGCCGTCGCTTCTGCCAGTCGATCAAACATTTTCTTGCTCACCAGCTCCGACGTCACGCTCACTGCATGGACGTCAACGTCATCAGTGAAGTCATCTTTGTCGCTTGGAACGGCCGGCGATGATCTTGATAGCATATCGGCCAGGAACAGTTGTTTGCCTGGGGCAAAGTGAAGAACGTAATCGTACCTTAGCAAGCGCAGAAAGAACCGTTGCAGTCGTGGTGGCATGTCGCCAATGGCTTTCAAAGCAATTGCTAACAGTGGGCTGTGGTCGGTCTCAATTACAAACTTGCGGCCGTAAACGAAATGAAAAAATTTCTCATAACCGAAAGTAATGGCCATCGTTTCCTTCTCTATTTGCGCGTATCTTTGTTCAGCCTCAGTCATTGTGCGTGATGCATAGGCGACCGGCCGCCAACTACCACCATAATTCTGAAGAAGGGCAGCACCAATCCCATTTTTGGAAGCATCTGCAACGACCTTCGTCTCCCTAGCAGGATCGAAAATGGCTAGCAAAGGTGGACTGCTCAATGTGTTGCAGACAGCTTGCCATTCTTTGGAGTGGTTTTCGGACCATTAAAAAACGGTGTCTTTTTTAATGAGGCTTCGTAGGAGCGTCGTCCTTTCCGCCAGATGCGGTATGTATTTTCCGAAATAGTTCACGACCCCGAGCATTCTGTGAACGCCGGCTTTGTCCTTTGGCTGAGGCATTTCACTTAATGGTGCGATCATTGCGGGGTTAGGTCTTATTCCGTCTTTGTTTATGACATCACCCAATAAGTCAATTTCGGTAAGACCGAATTTGCATTTCCCCGCGTTGAGCGTTAGGCCGGCCTTTTTAGCTAGTTGCAAGACTGTGCGAAGGCGAGTATCGTGCTCTTCCCTTGTGCTCCCCCATATCAGTATGTCATCGACATAGATTCGCACCCCTGAAGCCTGGTCGAATATTTCATTCATAGTTCTCTGGAAAACTTCAGGCGCCGAAGCAATGCCGAAGGGAATTCGCAAGAAACGGTAGCGTCCAAAAGGCGTTCCTATTGTACACACCTTTGACGTAGCCTCATCTAAGGGGATTTGATAAAAGCCCGAGTACGCGTCGATGCGAGAGAAAAAAGCGGCACCCGCAAGCTCAGCCTCAATGTCTTCTCGTCGCGGCATTTGATAATGCTCTCGCTTTAGGCACTCGTTAATTCGCCTCGGGTCAATGCATATGCGCAGTTTCCCCCATCCTTTTTGCGTGCTGCAACAAACGGGCTCACCCAGTCCGTCGGTTCGCTGACTTTGGCCATGATTCCAGCACGTTCCATCCGATCCAGCTCTTCTCGCAGGGGCTCGAGCAGCGCCAAGGGCACTCTTCGCACCGGCTGGACTACCGGTGCTGCATCCTCCCGCAGAACCATGAGGTACTGGCGTGCTAGACAGCCGATGCCCTGAAACAGCTCGGGAAATTCCTTGACCAGTTGGTCAGTGCTGTTCGTGTGCACAGCGTTGACAGAACGAGACACTAGTCCTAACGCTTCGCTTGCAGACAGCCCAAGTATGGCCTGGCTGCTCTTCTTTAAAATGAAGAAGTCGAAATGCCCATTTCGGTCGTTCACAGCCACTTGTAGCGTAGCGACCCCGATATGCTTTATAACGTCGCCGGTGTACGAACGGAGGACGGAGGGGCTTGCTCTTAAAGCAGACTTCGCTTTGAGTCTTTCAAAAACTGAGTAAGGCAACAAATTCGCTTGCGAGCCTGTGTCTACTTTCAGAGACACTAGTTGGGAAGCCACTCTCGCGTGGACGACCCAATCGGCTCTGTTGCCTGTGCGTCGAGGATTTCGAATTCTTCCTGCTCGTCACGTACTTCGCTCACTTGAGAACCTTTTCTGCAACAGGCTGAGAAGTGGCCAACGCCACGGCACCGAAAGCATGTTTTGCCGAATGCTGGGCATCTGCCACGTTCGTGGACGCGGTTACACTTAGAACACTTGAACTGCCTGCGTGCTTTGATCTGAGCCACTTCCTGTTCTCGTTGAGCCTCGTCATGCTCCGAACCTTCTACAGGTTGTTCACAAGCTGAACATTTGCCTTGCTGGCGCGTTTTTATTTGGGCTGCTTGCTTCTCCACTTGAGCCCATACGTTGTTTTGCTCGGCGCAAACCTCTTCAGCTTTGCAAATTTCCTCCGCCTTCAGTAACGTAAGGTCCTTAACTTTCAGCATCTTTTCGCGCAACTTCGCATTCTTTGTTCGAGGGACTATCTGGTCCCTGACCATGGAGTCACTTAGGCTTCCAAAATTGCAACTTCGTGCAAGTCTCTTCAAGTTCCGTGAAAAATGTTCGAAAGGTTCGCCCTCAACTTGCGTTCTTGAGCGGAAGACATACCGTTCGTGCACTTCGTTCTGCTGCTGCTGGCAGTACTCCTCAAACTTCTTAGCAACTGTTTCATAATCTTCCTTGTTTTCGTTCTCCGAGAACAAAAAATTGTTAAATGCCTCTAGGGCGCCCTCTCCGGCCACGGTGAGTAGCAGTGCGGTCTTAGCTCCCTGCGTCCGTGGTTCTTTCGGCGGCTCCGTGGCCTGTAGGAACAGCTCGAACCGCTGCTTGAAGAGGCTCCAGTTCTTCGCGGTGCTACCGGACAGCATGCGGTGGCTTCACTAAATCCATCGTGCCCTTGCACAGCAACGCCTCTTCTACCAGCGTGTTACTGCATACGTGAAGGTCATCCCATTTCTGACACCATGTTCCGGCGTCCAACAATGAACACGCAGCGTGAAAGCAACCAGAAGAAGAACGTTTATTCGGGATTGCTTCCCAACATATATAGTGTACCGGCGGCTGCATGATAACAGCCACGTGTTACAGATAGCATGCTGGCCAAGGCACCTGCATAAAGCGCATGCGCGTCTGATACAATACATACACCTCCGTAGGGACCTTATGCCCACCCTAATGCTCCAACGTGCGTAGCGAAACTCCGCGCATTTCTCGGTCTGATTACATATATTACAACACATTCTTGGGAATGTTGGCTAGAGTCATTTCACCGCTGTATTGCTCAGAGTTGTTCAGAAAGCCTTGTAAATGGCAAGAAGATGCATTCGAGACAGTGAAGTGGTTGATAAAGAAGGTGCAGGTGCGGTACGTTCTTAGGGCACTACGATCCATGCAAGCCACTTATCTTGGAAACGTACGCATCGTCATGCGGTGTTGTGTGGAACCCTTTCCTCGGCTGAGCGAAAGTATGCTCAGATTGAGCGCGAGGCATCGTGTGGCCCCAACTGTGGTATTTGGTGTGACGTAGTTCCGCCATTATCTGCTGGGAAACAAGTTTACATTGGTGAGGGATCACAAGCTGTTGATGCGTCTTTTCAGTCCCGACAAACATGCGATACCGCCCTTAACAGCAAGGATAGAACGTTGGCTCCTTTTACTGGGTGGTTACAAGTACAACACTGAGTACAATCAAGGGAAGGACATAATTGCGGCAGACCCTCTGAGCAAACTATCTGCACAATGGCCACGTGACGACGAGACGTCCAACGCTCAAAGACGAACGAGATTACGTCTGTTCCCAGAACATCTGGACACTGAAACAGTATCTTCGCACGAGTTTGCCGAAATGACTGCACGTGGTGTCACGCTCATGCCAATTATGCGTCATGTTCAGGATGGCTGGCCGAGAAAATTGCCATCAACACAAGAAACGCTGCAGTCATTCTTCTAGAAGAGAGACTAGTTGACGTGCAGCCACGGTATTGTTTGTTGGGGCCATCGGGCTGGGATGCCCACCTCCGCGCGGAAACCCGTGCTGCAGCTCATCATCATGGTACTCATCAAGGCATGACGACGATGAAAAATCTGGCTCGTGCACTTTTCTGGCATCCCAGGCTCGACAAAAATATCCAGGATGTAGTTCACGCGTTCGCAGTGTGCTAACAGAACCACGGCGTGCCAATGGCTGATGGAGCCGGTTCCTTGGCCTGACACGTTGACTTCGCAGGACCAGTGGATGGACACATGTTGATGATCGTTGTGGATTCTTACCCGAAGTGCATTGGGGTTGTTCCACTGAAAACAATTAATGCAGTCTGCAGGGTCGAGGCCCTCGGGAGCATTTTCAGCATGTTTTTGCTGCCGCGAACAGTTGTTTCCGACAACGGGTCCCCAATTTAAATGTAGGCAGTTCCGACAATTTATGGACGATAACGGGATCCCGCACTTAAGCTCGACTCCTTGCCATCCTCAGTCGAACGGACTGGCAGAGAGGGTTGAGCCCGCTGTCAAGAAAGGCCTACGTATGTGGAGTGCTTAACGCCCGCGTCACCACCGCCGCGGGTCGGCCCGGCATTGCACTATCTTCGGAATTTTTGTTTCTACACGCGGACACAATAGTGGGGAAAGTAGCTCTTAAAAGCTTCGCTGTAGTAACTTGAATGACACCCTCGAATGTTGTCTGGCCCGACGGCTGCTGCGTTATCGGCACACGCCCCTCCACAACGGAAAGGCCCCAGCGTTCGTGTTACCCGGGTTTGAACCGCGTTCGCTTTTGGATAATGTCGTGTCACAACAACTTCCACACGCAGGTGCGAGCCCCCGCATCCATACGGCCACAGAGCCAGTGTGGTACAAGAACTTTGGTGAAGGCTATAGCTGGAAACCATATAGTGGGGCAGACTTCCAGGGGCACCCGCCTGAGCAAGGTCAAGACGGAGGACGGGAAGTTGCGTGAGCGCCATGACGATCAGCTAAGGCGCCGCAGGCAGAGACAGCTGCAACCATCGGCGGCTAGGGAAGGTACTTAGGAGGAAGAAGAGGTGTCGATCCTTGCGAAGGAGGGAGTTAGGTGTTCACCCCTGCGAATGAAAAAAAGTGCAGACTCCATGGCAGGCACCGCCAACCCAGTTTAGTTTGCCGTTGGGGAACAAAAAAAATTATGGCTCTCCCGCAATCGAAAGTAGATGTATACTAGCATGAAATGGCTACCGGCAAAACAGATTGGTTGGAGATAAAATGGGTGTAGTGTAACGGCACACCACGGCGCACCACGCCATACTGTGCACTGGGCCATATGGTCGCAATAATTTCCTCTCACAGACACCCTCATCGTAAGTCTCGTCTCGGTCAAATAGCCATCCGCGGTTCGCCGGAGGTTATTACCGGCGATGCCGGTGCGCCTGACGAGCACGCTAGCCTGACGCGCCGCGGACCTCACGGACCACTGGCGTTAAAAAGAGCACGGGCAACTTTCTCTCATCACGAAAAGATGACAGTCAAATGTATAGTACCCTGTATCTGCCTTTTGAACGTCGCTATTGGAAATGACAAATAAAAGTTCAGCTTACTAGAAGTTACAGCTTGAGTGATATTGTGAACAAACATTTAGAAGAATTCGGAAGCAATATCTTTTTGTAACTTTTTTTGGAAGTTACTAGCGTGTGTAATGCAGTCTTGACTGGTTGGCCCGGATGATCTCGTTTTGTTCTCGCAACTTGGCCGGATGTTCTCGTTTGAGAGCCCGGATAACGGCTCTGGCTTCTGGCTCAAGGCCACTTGAAGGTCGCCGACAACGGGAGCTAAAAGCATTTCATGCTTAAAAGCCGCCGGGGACTAAGGCCGGCGAGTAGGGAAGCTGTTGTAGCACAGGAATGTAACTGTGTAACGAGCACTCACGCACTATCAATGCAGAGCGCATGCGCAGGGACATTACCGTGGTGGAAAATCCAGCGCCACTTTTCCGACCACTTTAGTCGCACGGGGCGCACACGATCTCTTACATGCTTCCGGACCTCCACGAAAGCTTCCTCAAAAGCGTGACCTTCATGTCAGGAATTCGTAGTGCGCAATTTTATAGCCGCCAAAAAGACATGACCAACAGGACATATTCTTGCTTTGTACTTCCCCGCTTTCTTTTAGCCTTGGCTCATCTCTCTTTTGACACTCCTTGTTTTGCATCTTAATTCTCGATATCGTAACTACAAATTTAAGTTTCGTCACCAGTGCGAGCCTTCGTAAAAAATTTATCGCTGTCGTATGAAATTTTACCATCAACGCAGCCTTTTCGTTGCGGCGTTTACTCAGGAGTCGGTAGTTTCAACACAATATTGGCGGAAACGTGTTTTTATTTCCAAATTTTCAGTCAAAGTAGAGTAGAATCAGTAGCAATGCGCCTTTTTTTTATAGCTTCATATTTGCTACCTGACGGTAGTAACCCACGGCTGTATTTGCTGGCGAGGTTTCGAGGAGAATGTCTGCCATCATTGTTGAGTAACTGCCAGGGGTGACGTTAAGTTCCTTTAATCTCCTAATGTAACACTCTACGCGGTCTATACCAGCCGGCGCATTGTCTTGGAGCGCCGTCTTGCGAGTAGATTGATGGTAAAGACCTCAGCTACGACAGCTGTGTGTTTTTTAACGATGCGACGGGTGTCTCCAAAGAGTCTGGTAAGGATGTTGACAGCATCGTCATAGCAGCCTCCTGTACCTTGCAAGCCGTTTATGGGTGCAGCTGCTACTGCACGTAAACAGGTACGCAAGTGCTGAAACTTTTTACCTTTGGTGAGACTTTCACATTCACGTACAGAAATCTTAAACGGTTCCCAGAAACTCGGCCATTTGCAGATCTCTAAAAGCATTGAAACTGCATCTTGGGAAGTTAAACGGAGCAGCTGCGATAGAACCTCAACTCTTTCCTGAGCACTGGCTGATGGTACTGCCGTGTTGTCGAGCACATGTACTTTCGTGTACAGAACAAATGAAGTTCTACTGGCGCCGCCTTATCAATTAGCATGACAGGTCATGTGGTCGGCTAAGCGCGCTATGTAAGGTACTAATACTAAGGAGAAAAACGTTCTTCTTCTTGCCGCTATGATCATCAGCTGCGCTGCGTTACTTCGAGTTCTAGCTCCTTAAAGCGCAGGACTCTTGGCTTTTGCTAAGTCGGAGGTATAGTGAACCTTTACCTTCATTGCCACACAGTGTGCTCCAGTTAAGAGAGGCGCGCAGAGCCTTTCTTAAGCGGAGCACACTCTGTGGAGCACACTGACCCCTGGATGTCTGCAGCCACGCGCGAGGCAGGGCAAAGCAAAAAATTAAGGCCGGTCGTCTCGACTATGCGCGTGTGTACTCACGTTTATCACATGCGTGGCGCGGTCACGATATATCGACGTCTCAATCGGCCTCTCGCGTGAGTCTTCGATCGTCCAGGTGGCGGCCGCCGTAAGGAAGCCGCCATCGATCCTGCCTATAAACGCCAAGTCCCCATTTGTCGTTTCCTGCTAGGCCCGTGTTACCCGCTAATGTCTCCGTTTTTCCCTTCTTCTCCCCTGCTTTCCTTTCCCCCTTTTCCTCATTCCCATATTGTCGTGTGCGTGCAGACGTTCCAAGTCTTTCCTTTTGTGCTTTAGCGACGGGGCCGATTTGCTTGTGTTCTAATTTCGCGTGCAACGTTTGCTGCTTCAATGTCTCTCGCTCTTTTTGCCGTTGCCGGTATTTTTTGGAGTGCGTGCTTTGACAGTCACTCGTCTGCAGGGAATCCGGCTGTGCTGCGATTTTTGTGTTATTCGGCGTCGTTACTTCCTGGTTGAATCGAATTTTAGTTATGAGGGCTATAGTTTCGATTTTAACGATGCAGTCCCCAGGCAGTGTTCTTGTTGTATTTCCTTCTTTGTCTTTTGGAATAGCGTTCCATGTCCTTCAAGACCTCAAGGAAATAAAAATGACGACATTGTCGCTTAAAGGTGACAAGACATAACGTTTATTCGGATAAAGATGTTCACCATCTGCCACGATGCATTTTGTAACATGCATGCCGTCAATGCTGGGTGGGAATGTGTCTTTGAGTGAGGGGAAACGGGAAATGTAGGTAGATTGCACTTTCTCAGCCGTTGCCACATTGTCCAGATTGAGAGTTTGGAATGAAGTTGGCCAGGATGTGTGCTCATTTTACTCATACCGTCCACGTAATCATATTGAGTAGCTGAATGTGCTCTAGAAAAAAAAATGTTGAAAACGGCAAGAAACCACTCAGCGTGATGAACTGAGGAAATTTGCAAGCAAAACTCTATAGCTGACGCCAGACAAGGGTAATTGAAGCTGTCTAAAAGAAGCATTTGTACTGCAGTACACTCAGTATTTCAGGCTGCTAACGATGACGCCACTTTCATGTCGTAGTATCAGCTTGAATACATTCAGTACCTCTGAATAGTGTACTGAGATTGTTGGCTGGAGCTGGGGGGACGGGGGGGGGGGGGGGGGGGGAGGAACGAACGATTCCCTACTGTGCCCCTGTTCTTGCGGCATTCCACTAGTGTTTCATTAAGCAGATGCATTTCTTACCGAGGTATGTGGCCATTCTCAGTGTTAGTTGTAATTTTACATTCCGCGCCCCCAGCGTGCGGCCTAATTTTAATCCAATTCATACGCCTAAACAAACGTTGTCCAGTCCTAACAATCGCTCCGTTGCTTCGCGGTGAAAAAGAGAAAAAAAAATATAGCACCGCCCTCGCTTTTGTCTTTTATTATCAACAATATGGCGGATGCACGTGCTGCGCGGACGCCGGGCCACGCGGACGAGTGCATGGGAGGGGAAAATGTAGTGGTCACGTGTTACCGAGCGCACTCGTCCTCTCAACCAATCCCCCTTCCTCCATCCTTCTCTCTGTCTCTACCAATGCTCTCCCCCCTCAGTACACCTTTCTTTCCTAGGATTAATCAACTCAGCGACCGCAGCCTCCCCAGCACGCCTCTTGTTTTCTTTCTTTCGGCGCCGTTTTCAGAACCGAGGCCGCCCGCCGCATGCGACGAGGGGCCACCCCCGCCCCCTGCTTTGTTCGCGGCATCTCTCGTATGTTCTGTTTAGTTTCCACCGGCGGGCGGCCAGCGAAATGGCCAGGGAAGGACGGAACGTGAACGACAACCGAATAACGGCTGATTCGGCTCTTCGTTCCATCTCTACCACTCCTGGCGTCCCCCTTTCCCAAACCCTCCTCTCCTGATCCCTCCTCCACCTCCTTCCTCATTTCCCTGTAGCGGTGACGGCGCGACGGTCAGCGCGTTTTTATATGCGATTTCTTTTTCGCGATTCGCCGGCTTTCCTCCTCGTGCGAGGCGTAGTGGAAAGAGTCTGTCGGTCGCTCCCCGCGGTGTGGTCTTTTTTTGAAAAGTAACGTCGGCGGGGGACGCCACGCCAGAACTTGGCGAGAACTGACTGCCATCGCTGGCTGCAGAAACACAGCGAGTGAGATATGCGGTGGGCGCCGGGCTGATGACCGCCTCTTTTTTGTTCGCGTGCTTCGAACTGGTCGGCTTCGCGGTTTGGATAATTACGCCTTTGTGTGAACTGAAGGCCTTTGGAAAGTGACACTGTCTTGGCGTTACCTGCGAGCGAAAAAAAGAAAGTGCGAGAGTGAAAGAGTCCCTCTTGGATGAACTTCGTCATGAATCTAGCTTGGTTGGCCTGCGTCGTTACAACTGGTGAGTTTCTGGCTCTGGTATACCTTCTTTCTTTTCTTTTTTTTCACACTGGTAAGTAACAATGCCATTTTACTTAAAGGAGCTAGCTTCTAAAGCAACAAGCAATGGTGGACGATACTTGCGGATTAGCTGTCATTCTATATAAACGCTTGCGCTCCATAGAAGTACCGGTGGTTCGATTGGAATTACTGAAGTGCGCTTCTCCACGTAAAGTTAACTTTCAAGGACCGCCTGCAGCAATGTGCGCGCGTTAATCTTCTTACGCGTCGTTAATATCGTTCCGAAACTTTACTTTTGTGAAGGACATTTTCGGAAATAATGCCTCTCTTTCTTAGTGATGATTTTCAGCAGCTACTAGAGTTCAGCTCAACAGCTAAACTTGACACTCTCATTAATTTAGCTGGTAGGTTTTAACCGCACAAAGCTACACACCGGGACTTCACGTCAAATGGTGCCGTAGACAAGGACTCCAGATTAATATTCACCACCTAATATTCTTCAACGCACGCGTAAATGTAAGTGCATGTTTTATTCTCACTTGTTCTGAATTTCTTAACCGTCCTTAAAGGCATCGAACCAGCGGCTTCGTGCGCAGTGACTGATCCCCAAAAGTAATTGTTACGGTGATATCGTGTCACATTAAGGAAACCGGGGTTCTCGTCGTTTTTACGACGTAGCTCAAGTTTTTCTTATCTTTCTTCTTTAATGATGATAGCCAGTTAGCGGTGCACCAACGTCTTTCTCCGAGTCGGTCCGTTGACAGATGACCGTGTAGCGCTTCCAGAGGAGGCCGCTTCGGGGCACCACAAGCGTAGTGAGTAGTTAAGACGTGGTATCAATTCAACACTAGTAATACACTTAGTCAATCAATAAATATACCTAGGAGTATGCATAAACTAGGGAAAAACCTCAAACACCCACCAAGATAAAATGAAGATGGAGCGGAATGCAGCAATAATAAGACCTAAAGCACTTTGAACCTACAATAAATATGATGCGGTGCGAAAAATTTGGAAAAGAGGAATGGCGTGAGCGCTAATGTTTGCAAATGCCATTTCCTGCTTCAAATAAAATAAAAATGTTGTCGCGAATGGGGGAGGGGGAGAGAGAGGGAGATGAATAAATGAAAGGCAGGTAGGTTAACCAGAACTGAGCCTTGTTGGCTATCCTGCAGTGGCGGAAGGGAAAAAGGGGAAGAAAAGATCAAGAGAACAAAAGAAAGTCCACTGTGTCGGTCATTGATGTAGTGACAATTATCGGTTTTATAACCCGCCGTGGTTGCTTAATGGCTATGGTGTTGGGCCGCTAAGCACGAGGTCGCGGGATCGAATCCCGGCCACGGCGGCCGCATTTCGATGGGGGCGAAATGCGAAGACACCCGTGTACTTAGATTTAGGTGCCCCTTAAAAAACCCCAGGTGGTCGAAATTTCCGGAGTCCTCCACGACGGCGT
This sequence comes from Dermacentor andersoni, assembly GCF_023375885.2. Classification (NCBI taxonomy): domain Eukaryota; kingdom Metazoa; phylum Arthropoda; class Arachnida; order Ixodida; family Ixodidae; genus Dermacentor; species Dermacentor andersoni. Next base: position 60,725,363 of record NC_092822.1, read on the forward strand.
GCCTCATGATCAGAAAGTGGTTTGGCACATAAAACCCCATAATTTAATTTTAATCGGTTTTATGTCCCAGATGGTCCCTAAGTCCGGTAGCCTTAAGAAATCGCAGCAGCGCATTTGTGACGTACTGCAGCTGTGATATGCTAGGCCATGGTCCCAAGTTCTCGTCCACCGATAAATGTATTCCGTCTAGGTGGTTTAGAGCTGTAGGCGGTCAAGTCTCTCACATTTAAAGAATGGGCAGTAGCACATGAGGTGTTCTATGGTCTCCTCGACGCTATTGGCATTGCACGCTGCTCTATCGGCCATTCCTGTCAACAATTAGTATGCACTGATGAATGCAGCGCCCAGGCGTAAGCGACACGGCGCTGTTTCCTTGCCTCGGGGACGACCAAGAAACCAGGATGCCTCGATGCGCGTGCCAGAGCCGCGCACGTCGAGACACCTTTTAGGCATCTTTTAGGCACTGTACAGGCACCCTACAGATGTCTTACAGGCAGGGCATCCTACAAGCAACATGCGCAGCCGAATAGAAGGGTTGAGAGAATGCAAACAATGGAAAGTGAAATTAGGTGTGTAACAATTTGGTAATGTCATACCATGTGCCAGCTAGCTTGCTTAGGTGCCGGACTGCGTCGATCCTCGAAAAAGGCATAGAAACACGGTTTGTTCCTTCATGTGCTTTTATAGCAGCTTCGCCGGCGAGGTCGTTGCCGGAGATACCGCCATGACCCGACAGCCACTGAAACACGGTGTTGCCGGGGTTTGAAGTTAACCAGTGGACGGTGGGCCAACTTGGGGTTGAGGGCGTGCGGCAAAATCACGAATGAGGCAGTGCATGGCGACATCGGACGGGCTTGTTTTAAAGTGAGAGAAGCGTTGAGCAGAATGAGCTCTGAAGAACGAATCATGAACATGGGCGAAGGTAAGTGGGCGGCTAAAATACACAAATATGTGTACCTCAAATGTTTGGACAGAGAATGGAGCAAGAGGTAAAGAAAGTCGGCAACAAAGTACAGGGCAATTGAAAGTGCCTGTATAGGCAACCAGAAATCAACAAAAGGAATGTGAGATAAACAGAGACGGTAAGTTGGATGCAAAGGATGGAAAAAAACCCATAGAGATCTACAATTACGGAAAAAATATACCCCATGAGAAAATCTGTACGATAACACAAAGATAACCTGAAGGACCTTGCTAGTTGAAGTCCCGAGTTGGCGGATGCCTGAGAACAAAAAAAAAAAAAAAAGGAGAAATACCGGAGCAAATATTCGCCGCAGGATGAGGCATGTGTCTGGTGCAGCAAACGCACGGATACGACTTGGCACCTCAATATATTTACCCAGCAAGGAACGCACACCTCGCAAACGTGCTAGATTCAAAGCTGATGGGAGCGTTACCTAGACAGCTGTCGAGGTACACAAGATACACTTAGTGTACTGGTGGAATTAGAGCAGGGAAACGATCGGTAAAGTCAGAGTCATTACAGGCATGTATAATTAGGTTTCAATAACGTGAGTGAAGACCAAAGAGAGATAGGCGAAATTCTAGACTGCTGTTCATGTTTATAATGCCTGATTATATTACCTGAGTCAGGCTATGTGTCTATTTGTCGCCGCCTTGCTTCGAAGGGACATGTGCCAATAGAAACCATCATCAGTCATCCTTAGGCGGCGCGGAAACGGGCTCGGACAGAAGGCAGTTCGACTTTGCTGCTCAACATATTTTCGCAAGCTCAGTTTCACGCTTACCACATGGCGAAAAAAAATGTATCCTATTCTGGAATAAGAAGTTGGGAGCGGGATGCGTTGAAGGCCAACTGCTAGGGAATTTAGGGGCGCGTAGGAAGCGTAGCTTTAGATAGTGTAGACATAGAACAGCGCCTTAAACGTTTACAAGTGAAATGTTAGTTATGCGTTACTCCCGGTGAGCGTCGAAATTGGAAATTTTTTTTCGTATCGGTATAAGAACGGGCGCTTATGCAAGGCTGTACTGGCGCATTCACTGTGCGCCTCAATAATATATATATATATATATATATATATATATATATATATATATATATATATATATATATAATATATAGATATAGATATATATATATATATATATATATATATATATATATATATATATATATA